>NC_079507.1:8994765-9303053 GCF_030052815.1 Hevea brasiliensis | reverse complement strand
TCAGAGCCAAGAGACAGTTATCAGAGGTTTGTGCACAATAGTTATTTCTTTTGAATTTTTCAATTGAAATAAATTATGATTATTTGTATGTTATTGTTTTAAATTGTGTTTGTGCACAATAATTATTTCTTTTGAATTTTTCGATTGAAATAAATTATGATTATTTGTGTGTTATTGTTTTAAATTGTGTTTGTGCACAATAATTTTGACTTTTCATTTTCTACTTAAAAATTTAATTGAACATTATAGTTTTAAATTGTGTCCGTGCACAATACTTTTATATTCACTGCTTTTACTATCAAATTTATTTGGAGAAATGAGTTATAAATAATTTTTTATTGTTTTGGTTTTGGGAATATTATTTGGAAATTATTGTGTTGCTTACTTTGTAAATGGAAATTTTGAGATAAATTGTGTTTAGTGGTATCGGAGCAAAGTAGGGACGGCGATACGTAACGCCTACGATTCCTGGGAACTCTCACGCATGAACCCAGGAGCTTGCAGGGATGGCGATACGTAACACCTGCATGTGCTCTGATAAGTACACTATATTCCTCCATTTATGGGGTGAGTATGACTATATTTCTCCCTCTTTGACTTGTCAGTCTGAGGTGAGTGTGGATGAGTACTCATTATTTAGCTAGCTTCCTCCCTCATTGATTTCGATTATTAGGGTGAGTGTGTATTGTCATGGTGTACAACACGGCATGTGTGGAAAAATTGTGTCATGGCCTAAATTTTATTATCGATTGGCAATACTGTATTCTTCAGTTATTTGATCAAATTGTGTTATTGATTGGCAAAATTGTATTCTTCAGTTATTTGATCAAATTGTGTTGTTGATTGGCAAAACTGTACTCTTCAGTCATTTGATCAAATTGTGTTATTGATTGGCAAAACTGTGTTACTCAATTATGTGATCAAATTTGTGTTATATGAACTTTGTAAATTGTGAAATGGAATTGTGAATCATTTGATTTGTGAATTTTCAATAAAAGATTTATATATCGCATTTCAAATTGTTATTGTGCACCACTGAGTAAATTTTACTCAGCGATAGCTTTTCATTGTTGTTACAGGTAGACTGACTGACAGGGCAGCAGACTAGGCTGCTAGTGCTTCAGTGAGAGATCATCGGGTATATTGTGTATACCATATTTTGCATTTTATATTATAATGTATGATCACTGTATGTATATAGTGTTCTTGGTTTTGAGCAGTTGCAAATTAAAATTGTACATTGAAGTTGTAAAATAAATTATAAATTATTTTGGGCTTGTAAAATTTGTACTATATTTCTTTTATCTCAGCTTTTGGAAATATTGAAAAATTATTATGGCTTTGAGTTGAGAAACATATTATGTTGATTAAATGTTGGAGTTTGAGATTGAGAAATATATTTGAAGTGCTTTTTACAGGTTTTTGAAGAACTGCTTTATTCAAAATACAAATGGCACTTTGCCAAAATTTTTATAGAAATTATTATTTCTTTAAATATGTTAGCTGTTTCACTTCAGTTCAAAAAAAATATTTTTTTTTAACACCTGTAAATAGTGCTCATCACTGTAAAAAGAAGTAAGAAAAGTTTTAAAATCCCTTGTAGTGTATTTAATGGGTTATCAATAGATGAAGTTGGTAATTCATTAGGTATACTACAGGATCATGTCATGCCTTACAGAGGGGTAGGGTGTGACAAAATTCATAAAATAATTTTTGGGACTCCAAAGAAGGGTCATTGAGGTTCCTATGGCATTAAAATGCCAAGAAAATGCTTAGAAAAATTTTTCAATCGGTATAGACAATTTTAGACTGTTAAGCCAAATGGAGGGCATTTTGGTTATTTCCCCTTCAGAGGTGATTTTTGGCCAACTTGTCCAGTTAAGTAAATAATTATTATGACACAAAATGTGAATAAATATTGCTAAAAATTGAATTGAAATTTGGTAGAAAAGAAATATAATACCCCTATGTTCGGAAGTGCGTTCTACTGTTCTTGTGACCAGTGTTGTCCGGACAGCTAGGATGCCTAGAACAACACTTGAATATGAGTGAGGAGACATAAAATAATAAAATAAAAGAAAATAAAATACAAGAAAAATAAAGAAAAAATAATAGCAATGAAATGTAACCAAGTTAAACGAGCCAAGAACCCTAGCGATGGAAGACCGCATTGGGAAGTTACGGCGTAGACCGTTGACTAGCCCTGGACCGCGGGGAACCCTGGAAAGTATTTTTAAGATATAATTAAAGACTTATTGAAGTATAAATATCATTATAAATATCAAAGAAAAATTAATTAATTAGTACAAAGAAAAACAAGAAATTGAGAAAATGACAAAACTCGATGTAACCGAAAAATCGGGAATGCAACCCGAACAGGGGCATTGTGGTCATTTGACATCCCAAGTTGTCTTTGACCTAAATGCACATTAAAAATAAATGATGTTACACTTGGAAAATGTCATGAAAAATTAAATTGGTGGTACATAGTTTAAATAGCAAAAGATAGGAGTTAAATGTGGGAATTTGGAAATTGAGAATAAAACAAATGTTACATCCTTACTTAGTGCTCCACTAACACCCCTAAAGTGGACATTTAATCACCATGTGGATAGCAGATCACTCATCTTCCTCACCTTGCCAAGACCAGCCAAAACCAAGAAGAAAGAAAACCTCCATGGCTGCATTTTACAAGCTTCATGCAAGCTTCATTCTTCCATGATCCAAGCAAATTTTCTTCCATTATCCTTCACTAAAGTTGTTCTACACAACTTGGGCAGTAGATAGGCAGCAAGAAAATCAAGTTTTGGTGAGGTTTTGAAGAATTTCAAAAGTGGTATGTATTTTTTATTCTTGTTTCATTAAACCTTGAATGGATGTTATGGGTAGTTGGTTTGTGGAAGGATTTTTGAAGTTTGATGAGTTAAGGGAGAGGTACATTTTTCGTAGCCATGGAACTTCAATAAGAGCATTTTATCCTTGCATGTAAATGGTAGATTAAAGTGTTGATGTAAGTGTTTATGTGTGTAGGAATAAATTGGATAATGTATACTAGATGTATGTGATAGTACACTTGATTTTGGAAGCTTGGAAACTAATTGAAGGAGATGTACAACCGGCAACTTTGAAGTGTAGATCAAAATGTGTTGTTTCATGGTTTGGTTTATGGAATTATATTGTTGAATTATGGTGCTTGTTATGGCAGCATGTATATGTGTATAGAGGTTTGAATATGGACATGTAAATGAGCTATGTCATGTGGTTAAATTGTTTGTAATTGGACTTAGAAAATTCTGTACTATAATGTGCATATTGAGAATGGTTATAAGCTACCAAAATGACCAAAAATGAGTTGCTAAATGTGTTTATGTTATGGTACAAACTAGAAATGACATGAAGGAAATAACTTGGTAAGCATAGGATGTGTAATTGATGAGTGATGAACAATGTACAATAAGGCAGTGTATGTTTTGGCTTAGAACCTTAAGTGTGTTGCTCCAATTAGCATGAGACCAATTGGAGGTGAAACTAGGCACAAAAAGTGCCAACTTTCATGAAGGAAGCTTACCAAAATTCTACTTAGAAGGTGACTTGAAAAATGACCAAATCCGTATTAGTGCTTTGAAAACCTGAAAATTGACCATTTGGGCAGCAGTTAGTTTTTTTGCCATAACTCACTCAAAACAGGTCCAATTAACCTGAAATATTTACCATGAATAGTTTAGACATATATCTAAAATTCTTATGAAGACACCAAAGCCCAGAAATGGCCAGAACCAAGCCAAATAGCTTGCACAAATTCAGGTCCAAAAACTGACCGAACCAAAAGTGACCTAAAAATGACCTAAAGCCACCATTTTGGTACATTCTGTCCAGCATTGGTAAATTGACCATAACTTGGTCTACATAACTCAGAATGACCTCAAATTTTACCCCGCGTGCAATAAGACATAGACCTACAAGTTTATAGTTTTGACTGAAACCCGAAAACTAAGGGAACTAGGTCGATCGGCTAGGTCAAATTAGTATACCGAAATCCGGCAAATTGCAATAAAATGCAACATACTTGGAAATGAATTTGGTAACATGTACCAATACTAAAAGGCTACAAATGTGACATATTGGTAACATTAAAACCTAATTCACCTAGAATGCATCGAGGGTCAACATCTTAGGTTGACTAAGGAAATAATAGAATTCAATAAATTAAGTATTAAGCTTTATTCTTAGAGACAGCTTAAATGAGTACTGAAACACTTCAAATTGTGTATTTCAGTTAGCAAAGACTCAGGGAAGGGGAAGAAAACACTGAGTCAGGGCCAAGAGACAGTTATCAGAGGTTTGTGCACAATAATTACTTCTTTTGAATTTTCAATTGAAATGAATTATGACAAATTGTCTATTATTGTTTAAATTGTGAAAAATTGTTTGAAAATATTGCAATTGATTTGAAACCACAGCTATCATGTATATTGATTGAATTCTTCGCTAGCTTGTCTAGTGGGATGAATTGACTTTGAATTCCCTCTCTGGCTGAAGTGTTGAGGTGTGTGCCTGTTGAGGACGAATAGAATGAGTACTCATATTTTTGCTAGCTAGCTATGTTATTCCTCATTAGCCATCGGCTCTTGGAATGAATTGGACTTTGGAACATGATTAAGCTGTGTGTGTGATTTATTGATATTTATTGTGATATTGTGAAATGGAGCTTAAATTCTTTATGACATTCACTGTCTTTGAATTTAACTATGGTTTTAAGTATCCACTATTTATATGACTTATGATTTGCGATTTAAAGTTGCATTTTGTTAATGTTGTGCACCACTGAGACATTGGCTCAGCGTTAGCTTTTCATTGCTGTTGCAGGTAGACTGACTGACAGGGCAGCAGACTAGGCTGCTAGTGCTTCATTGAGAGTCCATCGGGTATATTGAGTATACCATATTTTGCATTTTGTATTGTAATGTATGTTCACTGTATGTATATAGTGTTCTTGGTTTTGAGCATTTGTAAATTAAAATTGTACATTGAAGTTGTAAAATAAATTTTAAATTATTTTAATTTGTAAATATTGTGATATATTTCTTTTATCTCAGCCTTTGAAAATACTGAAAAATTATTGTGGATTCGAGTTGAGAAACATATTGTGTTGATTAATGTTGGAGTTTGAAATTGAGAAATATATTTGAAGCGCTTTTTATAGGTTTATGAAGAACTATTTATTCAAAATACAGATGGCACTCCGCCAAAATTTTTACAGAAATTACTAATAATTCAAATGTGTTAGCTGTTTCACTTCAGTTCAAAAAAATTTTTAACACCTGTAAATGGTCCTCACCACTGTAAAAAGAAGTAAGAAAAGTTTTAAAATCCCTTGTAGTGTATTTAATGGGTTATTAGTAGACGAAGTTGGTAATTCATTAGGTATACTATGGGATCATGTTATGCCTTACAGAGGGGTAGGGTGTGACATGTTTAAGTGGTATCAGAGCTAGTTTTTAAACTCGGTTTTCACCTGTAATTTGAATATTCTTTCTTCATAGTACAACTGCTCAATGTCATTGTTTGATACATACAGTACATTACATTATAAATATGCACTAACGGGACGAAATCCCCTTGTGTTAATTGTTCAGGAGGTCTAAGATCCTCGAATTGACTATGGAAGAGGGTGATCGTTCAGTCGATCAATCGATAGAGGCTGAGGTACAAGGGGATGCCCCAGCCCTACACAATGTCAGTGGATCGAGCACCAGCCCCTCGGTACACTACGTTCCTGCTCAGTTCGCTCAGCAGATAGCTGCAATGTTTTAACAAATGGCTGGTAATGTGCCTACTCAAGTCCCACTATAGACACCAGTGGTACAACCATAGTCTTCTGCTAGGTAATATGATAAATTGATGAAATATGGGGCTACTGAGTTCAAGGGGACAGTAGATCCTCTAGAGGCAGAACAGTGGCTAGAGAGAATGGATAGGGTTTTCAAGAAGCTACATTGTACAGAGGAGCTCATATTTGAATATTCAGTGTCTCTACTACATGGGGATGCATATGACTGGTGGAAAACCATTCCCCACAGTCTGGTAGAACCTTCAGTGCTAGCATGGAATGACTTTCTCAGGGAGTTCAGACAAAAATATGTCCCTGATGCTTATGTGGACCAGAAGCTGCAAGAGTTCCTAAGTCTGAAACAGGAGAGTAGATCGGTGGCTGAATATGAAAGGGAATTTTCCCGCCTAAGCCATTATACAGTAAGTCTACTTGCTACCAGCAGGGAGAGATGTAAAAGGTTTGAAACCGGCTTGAAGCCCAGTATCAGAATACAAGTGGTCGGATTCAAACATAACAACTTCTCTGAGCTTATTTCTCAAGCACTGGAATTAGAGAGAATTGAGTTAGAAGCAGCCCCAGAGAAAAAGAAATCAGAGAAGACAAAAAAAGAGGGAAAGTCAGTAGAACAGAGTTCCAGTGGTCCTACTGGAAAGAGAAAGAACCATGAGGGACACAGCAGAGGTGGTAAGAAGTCTGGTAGGGGAAGACATTCAGGACAGAAACCTCCTCTATCTGGTCAGCAGGGTACCAGAAGTTCCTACCCTCCCCGCCAATGTGAAACTTGTGGAAGAAATTATGGTGGGGTGTGCTACAAGGCCACAGGAGCCTGTTATAACTGTGGAGGCACAGGACACTTTGCCAAAGGCTGCACCAGTACTCGTAGAGTTGGACCACCTCCTACTACTACAGAAGGGTCAGTTCAGAGTCCTGCCACCAGAGGTTCACAACCACCTAGTAGAGGTAGAGGCAGGGGTAGAGGTAACCCAGCAGGCAGCCAAGGCACAGTGAATCAATCAGAGCAAGGAAGTGCTCCAGTCAGAGTCTATGCAATGAGATAGAGAGAAGAGGCTGAGACATCTGATATTGTGGCTGGTACCTTCTCAACTTTTAATCAAGATGTGTTTGTGTTATTTGATCCGAGTTCTACCCATTCTTATGTGAGTGCTAGCATCATTGATTGCATTGCTGTTCCATGTACAAAAATGGACTTTGAGGTGCTAGTAACAAGTCCGCTAGAACAAGAGGTTAGGGTTAATAGAATGTATAGAGATTGTCCTTTGGTAATCCAAGGACATACTTTTCTATCTGATCTCATTGAAATGCCCTTCAGAGATTATGATAATAATCTTGGGCATGGATTGGTTAGCCAGGCATCACGCCATGATTGACTATAGATTGAAGACAGTCACTTTTGGTCTCCCTCAGTACAGTGATGTGGTAATACATGGGGAGAGGCAGCTATTGTCATCAAATGTCATTTTGACTGCACTAGCCAGAAAAATTATCAGAAAGGGGTGTGAAGCATACTTAGCACATGTGGTAGACACCCAAGTGGGGAGTCCAGCATTGAGGGACATCCCTACAATATATGACTTTCCAGATGTGTTTCCTGATGAATTGTCAGGATTACCTCTAGAAAGAGAAGTGCAGTTTGAGATTAATGTTCTGCCTGGTGTGGATCCAATCTCCATAATACCATACAGAATGGCACCAGCAGAGTTGAAGGAGTTGAAGGTACAGTTGCAAGAACTACTTGAAAAGGGCTTCATCCGCCCTAGTGTGTCACCTTGGGGAGCGCCAGTATTGTTTGTTAAGAAGAAAGATGGCACTCTTCGCTTATGTATTGACTACCGGTAATTGAATAAGGTGACAATAAAGAACAGATATCCATTGCCTCGCATTGATGATCTGTTTGATCAGTTGAAGGGTGCAGCTATATTCTCCAAAATTGATTTGTAATCTGGTTATTATCAGTTGAAAGTGCAAGAGCAGCGTATTCCAAAAACTGCTTTCAGAACTTGATATGGCCACTATGAGTTTCTGGTAATGCTATTCGGGTTAACAAATGCTCTAGCTGCTTTTATGGATCTGATGAACACTATCTTCAGACCATATCTCGACCAATTTGTGGTGGTGTTTATTGATGATATTTTGATATATTCGACGAATGTAGAGGAGCATGACAGACATCTATGGATTATACTGTAGACTTTAAGGGAGAAACAACTATATGCTAAATTTTCGAAATGTGAATTTTGCCTGAAAGAAATCTCCTTCTTGGGACATGTTGTGTCAGCTGAAGGGATCAAGGTAGATTCCAGCAAAGTAGAAGCTATCCTTAATTGGAAGCCACCCAGGAATATCACAGAAATTCATAGTTTTCTGGGTTTAGCTGGATATTACCGTCGATTTGTGAAAGAGTTTTCTATGTTATCTTCTCCACTGACCAAGATGCTTCGAAAAGATGTAAAATTTCAGTGGACTGATAAATACCAGCAGAGTTTTGATGAGTTGAAGAGGTGTCTGACTGATGCTCCAGTCCTTACTTTACCTACCCTGGGTAAAGAATACACAGTTTATAGTGATGCTTCTCACAACGGGTTAGGCTGTGTACTGATGCAAGATCGGAATGTCATTGCTTATGCATCATGTCAGCTGAAACCGCATGAGAGGAACTACCCAACACATGACCTGGAGCTAGCAGCTATTATTTTTGCTCTGAAGATCTGGAGACACTATTTGTATGGGGAGAAATGCTACATTTACACAGATCACAAGAGCTTGAAGTATTTGGGCACCCAGAAGGAATTAAATTTGAGGCAGAGGAGATGGTTAGAACTGATTAAAGACTATGATTGTTTAATAGACTATCAGCCAGGGAAAGCAAATGTAACACCCTCACTGTAGCAATTCCGTACATTCTACTGTTCCGGTGACCGGTGTCGGTCTGGACAGCTAGAACGTCTGGAAAAATATTTAGACTAGAGTGAGGAGTCATAAATAACTCAAATAAGTATAAGAAAAATTAAGGAAAAATTTTAGAAATAAAATACAACCAAGTTAAATGAGCCGGTGCCCTAGCGATGGGTAACCCAGTGGGAAGTTGCGGTTCTCGCAACTAGGAGCCCTAGACCCGAGAGAAAATTCATAAAATAATTTTTGGGACTCCAGAGAAGGGTCATTGAGGTTCCTATGGCATTAGAATGCCAAGAAAATACTTAAAAAAATTTTTCAATCGGTACAGACAATTTTAGTCTGTTAAGCCAAACGGAGGGCATTTTGGTCATTTCGTCTTCGGAGATGATTTTTGACCGACTTGTCCAATTAAGTAAATAATTATTATGATCTAAAATGTGAATAAATATTTTTAAAAATTTAATTGAAAATGAGTAGAAAAAAAATGAAATAAAATATAAATTATGGCATCATTATTGTGTCATTAAAAGTCCTCCACCAATCATATTGTAACACACACCTTATAAACTAATTAAAAAGGGATAAAATGAGTTAAAATGAAAAACAACAATCTGTTGCCCTTCTTCTTCAACCAGCCGAAACTCTCTCCCTCTCTATTCTCCATGGATGCTTTTACTTCTCTCTAAAAGTTCCTTGTAAACACACCATAAAATCACTTGTTGATTTCACAAAAATTGCTCCTTGCAACTAGAACAAGCCTAAAGCAGCAAAAGAAAAGGAGAGAAAGATTTTTCTTCAAGCTTGGGTTGACACACACAAAGGTTAGTGCTTTAACTTATAGTTATTTCTGTGTTTTATGAAAGAAATTAGTAAATCCTACGACTAGGTGCCATAGGAAATTAAAGATGAGTGATAATCTGGAATCTGTACAGTATACGCGTGAACAGTAAATTTTAAAAATTCATAACTGGAGTTAGGGATCTTAGATCAGGGTGATTTTTATGTCAAAAGAAACCTTAAGGAATGTTCTAAAACTTTGTAGTTTTATGGCAGACCTGATTCTAATGTTAGGTTAGGGTTTAAGGACAAAACATTTTATTGCTCAGATGTAAACTCTGTTCTGCTGATTTCCTGCAACAGGACAGCCACCTTCAATAAATCATAACTAGAGCCTCAAAACTCGAAATGATGTGATTCTTGAGTCCTTGAAACGCTTATTGAATGCTCTAAAACCTTGTAGTTATGGCCAAGAGCTAATTGTGGTAGCTGCTAGTTGATATTTTTGCATTTCCTTACTACTATCCTGCATGTACTGGATTCTGGACAGGTTGCACCTTTTTAATTAGTTCTGCAATTTCCGATCTGATTTTGATGTGATTCCAATTGGAGATTGAGTTAAACATATGAAGGTTGATTTCTGGAAAATATGGTCTTGAAATCTTGTTTCTATAAATTATGGTGATTATTTTTGCACCCTGTTTCTGCATGCTGATTGTGCACTGAGTGCACTATTCATTCTAGTAACATGTATATTGCATGAGCTAAAAATTTTAGAGGAAAAATGATTAATCATGCTTTGATTTAATGAATTTACATGTAGAAATTAATAAGGTGGAGGCCCATTTCTGGTCTAGAAATGAGTGACATGAGGAAATTGAGTGAATAGGCATGCTGCCCTTGGTGACCTGCAGGACTGGTTGTGAGTCCAGCAGGTTTGGGCAGCTATAAATGGAGATGTATAGGTTCAATTGGTGCAAGGTCAATTGGATATGAAACTAGACACATAATGACACAACTTTGGTGAAGAAACCATGCCCAGAAAACCAAACCAACTTGACCAAAAGTTTGCCCTAACTCGGGTGACCTGCAATCTACCTGGGCAAAATGACCAAATGAATAGTATTTGGTCATTTGGCCATAACTCAATGTAGCAAGGTCCAATTGACCTGAAATTTTACCAGCAACAAGTTGAGATATATACCAACAACTTTCATGAAGAAACCTGACCCAAATTATGACCATAACCTAGTCAAATTGCCAACCAAACTTGAGTTACCAAATCTGGCAGAAACAATTTTACCCAGAATTTTGGGTTCTGCCCAATCCGGCCAGTCATGGTTTTTAGGCCATAACTTGAGCTACAAAACTCCAAATTGAGTGATTCAAAAAAAGAAATTCAACTAGACAAAATGGGGAACAACTTTCATGTTGATTAGTTTGCCAAATTCCCACTGCAAAATTGACCAATGGAACAGTAAAAACAAGGCATGAAAACTGAAAATTCTGCCCAATTAACATTAAGCTTGGAAATGGTTTTGGCAACCAATACCAACCAATTTTGAATGCAAAATGTGGTATCTTGGAGAACTTAGGTTCAATAAATTTATTATGTATTAAAAAGTCAACAATTTGAGTGAATAGTAATGTGAATAGTAATACAAAGACACAAAGTATAATAACTAAATTGGTAGAGGAAATTAAGGTATGAAATTTGGAATCCATGAAACATTCATGGATTACTTGGAATAGAAATAGTAATTTACCTAAATGACTTAATAAACATTTAAGTTATGTGGGTATATGATTAAGATTTGTATTCCCCTTACTAGTAGGTCTAATAAAACATAAGTAATACCACTTGAATATGAAATGAAATTAAATTAGATGGATTGTTGAGTATAAATAGGATGAGGTTTATATTAAGATTTATGTTTCCATTACAAATAAGATAATAACACCTTGTATGAGTTATGAATTTATATAAATATTGTAATGAATAAATGAATCACATGAAAATATGAATGGAACATTAGTTTTCTTTGTAAGAGAAAGGAAAAATATTTTGAGTACAATGGTATATGAACACCATTGTTGTGAATTGTGATCAATATGAATGATGTAAGGAATGTATGAATATTATGATGAATGTATAAATTATGAAATTTATCATGAAATAATAAACTCATAAAGCACAATATATTAATATTTAATGATATTATGTGCCCTTGTATTGCCTAGACATGTGTGTCAGATTGGATAGTTTGACATGCCAATTGGGTATTGTTTTAGCAGTACTGCGAAAGGCTTTATGCCTGTATTCATGGCTTTATGCCCGTATTCATGGCTTTATGCCTGTATTCATGGCTTTTATGCCCGATTATGTGTGTGTTATCATGACTTTTTAGCCATACTGACTGTATATGTGGTTGACGTTCCGCGTCCCATGATATGACGGCCCGAGGCACCGCGGTGTCCAGTGCCAACGACCCGTTATCCAGTTTAGTCAGCCTGTCATAGGTTACTTGGGCAGTGTAATTTATTGAAATAAATTAAGACTATTAATAATTAAAAATATTAGAAATCAAATAAATGAGTTAATAAGACTTCAAAAGAATTAGTTAGAATTATGAAATGATCCAAACCACATAAAAATTATTAAGTAAAATGATAAAAGAGTTGCAAAAATAGGTATAACTTAACTAAATATTTTAAATGTATCTTTTATTGCCATATGAATATAAACTGAGTATTTTTATTAATTATGTATATTGTACATTATCACTGTGAATTTAGGAATTAAATGCTTCCAAAGCGGAACAAATTAGAACAAAAGATAATTAATATTAGACACATTGTATTAAATTAAATTGATTTTTAAATATTCAAGTTATGCTTCGTTCTTTCTTTATTTGTATATTTTATTTTCTTGTTATATTATTGCACCACTAAGCAGCAATGCTTAGCGCGATGGATTTATTTCCTCGCGCAGATACTTTGACTAAGATTTTTGGAGTCCAGATCTGGTGAAGTGTCTGAAATATTCAAGGTTGTCACCTCCTCAGCAATGCATGTAGATAGGGCCCATATAGATCATATTTTGTATTTTGTATAAAATGCTAGATATTGTATTATAATGCAGATTATGAACAGATAATTAATAGAAATGTGATGTAAATTAATAAATTAGCTTTTTCATATGTAATTAATTTATATATCATGTAAATTATGAAATTGTGTAAATTAATGAAATTTGAAAATTTTACTTATGTGATTTTAGCATGAATGAGATTGTATGGATTTGAAGACAGATTTGAAATATATAGATAATGCATGGAAATGAATATGAAATTAAGATATATGAATGAGATGTGAATTATGAGATGGTTATGAAAATAATTGATGGGATTTTTATTGTAAAATATTATTGAAAGTTTCAAACAGGTGAATAGTAAAACACGTCAAACGATAATAAAATAGGGGAAACTCCGTTAGTTTCTCCGTCGAAAAATAATCAATATTAAATATAACTGTCGCAAGGGATTTTGCGGTCGCCTGGACGAACCCTCACCGAAGTGGGAAAGAGTGAGGAGTCGCCACCTTAGTTTTGAGGGAAACTAAAGAAAACCATTTGGAAAATAAATTGAAATGAAACCACTTCAAGACAGAGATTCTAGGTCCGAGGTCCGTAAATGGGTGGGGAAGGTGTTAGGCACCCCACCTCGTCCCTTAATAAGGGTAAGTAGACTTAATTTTGCATTAGTTAGGAGGGCTTGAATGGACATGTTGATCCTTTTGACTAAAGGAACATTTGATTTTTCACTAAATTTGGATCACCCAGATACATAAGTAAATGAGACAACCTTAGTGAGTTACTGTTGCATGTTAATCTTATCTAAAAGAAAAATTTTGATTTAAGAATTATATAAGAACTCTTCTCCGAACTCTTTAATATTTATTAAAATTTTGAGTTGAGATCGGATAAGCACTCTCCTCTGATCTCTATTTAATGCTTATTAAAATTTTGAGTTGAGACCGGATAAGAAATCTCTTCCGATCTCTATTAAGTATTTATTTTAAATTTTGAGTTGAGATCGGATAAGCACTCTCCTCCGATCTCTATTTAATGCTTATTAAAATTTTGAGTTGAGACCGGATAAGAACTCTCTTCCGATCTCTATTAAGTATTTATTTTAAATTTTGAGTTGAGACCGGATAAGAACTCTCTTCCGATCTCTATTTAATTAAAGTTTTGAGTTGAGAATCGGATAAGAACCCTCTTCCGATCTCTTTTAAATTAACAGGAACCTTAATGGGATCTTTCCGATCTCCCAAATTTTAATTTTAACTACATGTCATAAGGTCCTAAAGCTAAAGATTCTGGCGTTCTAAGGTGCTGGGGATAAGGCTTCTTTTAACTAGTTGATATTTTGTGACTAAATAAGAAAAGCTGGAATAAATTTTGCTGATCTCTCCTAAGGTCACTTTACCAGTACCTATGAATGTCTGATCTATTCTGTTTCGTTTACTTTGGCTTTATCCCACTTTATGGCATCTTGCTGAATTGCCGTTTACGTCAGCCTAATATTGTGACTATTTTCCTGACGTATTATTCAGGCTCTCTCTCTTAAAAGAGACCCATAAGTTGCAGTTATCTATATTTTACCCAACCACTTACACGCTACTAGAGACCAGAAAATTTGCATTCAGAAACGACGAAGGTTAATAAAACGATAGACTGATCACTAAAGAAATAAACTCGAGAGTAACATTCTTTAAGGTTCTTTGACACTAAATGAACTTGGAGAAAATCACATGCATAAAAGGACAAAGAGAATGCGAAAAGTAAACGTAAACACTTAACAAAACGGCAATATGAGCTCTTACCTGTAAGGAGCCAAATCTATTGAAATGACTACGGGGTGACAAATAGTAATAAGACAGCAGACTGATTAGCTTGAGAGCTGATGTTCTTTGTGAACTGAAGCATGCTTAACTAAAATGCAATAAGATTGAGTGAAATGAAATTGAGCTTGGATAATGGGAATGAAGACAGATATGATAAAAGGCTGAGAGTGAGAGAGTGACCGGATAATGAACAAACAGAAAATGTAGAGTTCCAGTATTCAGAATCCTTTTTTAAGAAAACACTTCAGAAAACTAGTTTCAAAAGTCTTTCTAATCAAAACTTCAAATTAGCAGAGTAACAAACTGAATCAAGTTTCAGAGTTCTTCCGCTATAATAACTACCTCTCTTTTTTGCCCGTCCCTTGAACAGTTTTTCATGCAGGTATTTAAAGGAATCGGGTGCTCCCCATGAAGGGTCAGGATTTATTTTGAGGGAGATGGAGGGTCAAGATTTCGAAGGACATGATCGGATGTTCAGGAATTAAAGAGAATCAAAATGAATGGCTGAGATCACTCTTCAGAATATTTGTCCTTTTCTTCTTTCAATCTGACTTCTCGTCCGGAACGATCTGAGGGCTAAGAGCGAAAGATGCTGGTATTGTCGTCTTCTCTCTTGATCCAAGGGTTCCGGGTTTGTCCTTACCAGTGAGATCAACGGTGGGGATTGGGATGTACAGAACTGTCATGACATACCCTGGCACCTGTCAGCATTGCGGGCGATTCTTAGGCGTGCAGTGGAGATCTTGTCTGCAATGCTTTAACTACCTCGGCTCTAATTCTGACGACGGTTATTTGGGATTTGTCTTATTCCTTTTGTCTTCCGATCCCTCTTCTTGACATGCTCCGATTCCGATCTCTCATACTAATCTCCCGTCTTCCGATCTATTATTCCGATCTCTCCCTTTCTCTGGTCCGGTCTGGTCAAAGCATTAATTTCCCCTCGATTCCCGAGGCGTTCGCTTCATTTTCTGATCAGCAATAAATGCCCGTTTTCCCCCTATATATACCCCTGACGACGGGGACATTTCCTTCATCTGATTTTTCTCTCTTCCTTCTTTCTTTTCCAGTTCTAGCCGCTCCGGCGGTCGTTCCGGCCATGATCGTGGTTTTTGATCCTTCTCCGATGGGCTTCCTTATTCCTCGACTGAAGATTTACGACCCCGGTGATCGCATAACCTTGTCTGATGCTCCGCTGACCCTTGGCGGTTGCTTCCTCATGTTCATTCGGCTTCTCTCCACATTGAGTGTTCCGACAGCGATTTCCTCCCACATTGGGTGTTCCGACAGCGGATTAAGCTCCGATCGGCGACACCCTTGGGATCAGTTATAAACCTGAGACTCTTTAGATAGGATGTCCCGCCGGTCTCTAGAGATCGCCCAAATGATGTAATCCTTCAATGTAATCAGATTTCTAGGGATCGCCCAAATGATGTAGTTAGACCTTTATTGTAATCCGATCCCTAGAGATCGCCCAAATGATGTAATCCGATCTTTTGGAAATAAAAATCTTGTTTCTCCAATTATTGATTATTTTTCGATCTCTGATATATTTGTCCGATCTGATTCCTAACAAAACGACTCTTAACTAATCCTTCATTCAAGATATTGAACTTATTATGCCGATCTCCATTTAATCGATCTCTTTGGGATGTTTGAATATTTGAGAGAAGTGTCAGAACAGCTGGCGAGTCCCACCAATCGATGCGTTGCCTAGAGCCTCGTGAGCATTAAATGCTCGGACTAGTATAAATAGGGGTGGGGGGGTTAGCCAGTTGTTCTCTCATTCTATTTTCAGTCCCCTGCTCACGACTTCGAAGTTCTCTCGTTTTCTCAAGTTCTTCCGACGCCGATCAGACTCCGGTAAGGGCTTTGATCTTCTTTTTAGTTTAAGTTCTTTATTTCTTTTGAAAATGAGTGGTGCCGAAGGTCAAAGAGCGGCGAGTCCTCCCTCCATTCAGTTCTCGTGGTCGTCTGACGAAGAAGAAGTGGTCGGGCCAAGCGCGCAAACAGAACCTCCTAGGGCCTCTGTTCCAGCTCGGGGGCGGGTCGGACCAACAAGGCATGTACCTTCTTCAGGGAGGAAGAATCTCCCTATGGACGAGCTGCCATCGATTTTACAAGAGTCCGATCTACAATCGTTTAGCCAGGAGTACAATATTCGCCCTGATTCGTACGAACTTATCCGGTGCCACGGCGATCACTCCTTTGAAGAAAATGACCTGGTAATGGTATACGAGGAACAGTTAAAGGCCGGTCTTCGGTTCCCTCTGGACGACTTCTTCAAGGAGGTCCTAAAACTTCATCGGGTGTGCATTGCTCAAATTCACCCTAACTCGTGGCGGATCTTAGTAGCTTTCCGAGGTCTATGCCGATCTAAGGGAATCAGACCTACGGCTAAGGTGTTCGCTGAACTGCACAGGCTAACTCGCCGAAAGGACGACGAGCACTGGTTCTTTCAGGCGAAACCTCATTGCGGGCTCTTCACCGACCTGCCCTCCTCCCTTAAAAATTGGAAGAACCGCTTCTTCATTCTGAGGAGTAAAAATCCAACCTGCTTTGAGGACTTCCCTCGTAGCTGGTGGCACCAGGGGCCTTTGCTTCCAAAGCGCATTAACCTGAACCAGGAGGAAAGCTTAATAGTGATGGATCTGAAAAATCAGGCTGCCACCCAAAAGTATTCCTGTTTAGACGCAGCGGATCGCCGAGCTTCACCATTGGACCATACACCGCCACCGCCAAGATCGCGAACTTCCACTCTCTGACCTCGGCACTGGTATTTTCTACATCTCAGATCTCAGGACCTTAGCGATCTCACTGACCTCTCCTTTGTGTAGGTATGGCGGGTGACGAAGGTTCTAGGAAGCGGAAGAAGGAAAGAGAGATCTCCCGGAAAGTAAAGGAGATGAAGCGTTCGGAGATGCTTTGAACTCCCGGCCATGAACCAGGGGAAACGCAAGGAGGCCCGTCCCGACCTTCGGGGCCGCCGATCACTGAGGCTGTCCGATCTCCTCCTCAACAAGAAGAGCCGGCTCCCCCCCCCCTCAAGTTGCTCCAAGCACAGAAAGGGGTCCTTCTCAACCTTCTGTGAGATCCTCCTCTCGTGGCGCTCAAGCGTTGATGGAGTCCCTGAAGAATAACCGGACTATTCGAGAGAACCCCAGTTTTGCCAAAGTCTTGGGGTCTTCCATCTGCCTTTGGGAGGATCGGGAAAGGCTATCCCCGGACAGCCTTGACGATATCTTGACCCGCGCCATGAGCCTGAACGTGGAATGCCTGGTGAACCAGACCATAGTTCGGGAAAAGGCTCATCGCCTGGGCAAGGAGATCGAGAAGAAGAATCAGGAAATGGCTTCCCTCCGATCTCAACTCGCATCCACTCAGGATTACATATCTCAAGTTGAGGGGCGGGCAAAGTTCTATGAAGACAGAGTGGCCGAACAGAATCATGTTCTGGCTGAAAGGGATTGGGCTCTCAGGGAAGTCGAGGCCCTCCGGGCCAACGAAGCTTCTCAGGTCTCCCAGCTTATTGAGGAGCTTAAGGCAAAAGACGAGGAAATGGTGACGGGGATAGCTGGTGCCTATGTGAATGCTCACAAGGACCTCTTGGCCGAGCTCCAAAAGCGTTACCCAGAGGGGGACTTCTCTTGGATGGCCGACCTGGCTCCCGGAGGCGAGGAGGAAAGCGAAGAGGAGGCCGAGGGTGAGAGAGAAAATGAGCCAAATGTAGATCAGGCTGGGGGTGATCCCCCAGCCGAATGACTTGTAAAAAAATTTGAAATGAAATGAAGTGGAATACCCTTTTTGTTCAATGAATGGTTATGATTGGAAAATTTCTAAATTATTAAGCACTTGATTGTCTGAGTATGTTGAAATAACTGAAGATGATTATTAACCTAAGTGTGAGGGATCGGAAAACACAATGATCATGAGATCGGTAGGGAAGAAATGCTGAATGGGACTTGATTAAAATTGGAAATTTGATTTGAACACCTAAGATCGAAATCTTCATTAAACCGGACCAAAACCTTAACTCTTAAACTTTTGAAAGGGAAATCGGCAATAAAACTGGTAAGAAAAGATCTAGTTCACTTTGTTTATACTACAACGGGTCGGAGAGATCGGTGAGCGATTTAATAGACTGGTAAGGCTCTGACTGATGTGAGAACCTAGCATTGATTTAATTCCCTGTGGGGAGAGATCGAAAATGTGGCTGTCTATCAAAGAGAGATCGGAAATGTGATTAGCTGTCAAAAGGAGACTTAGTACTGAGGTCAGTTCCAAAGTTTTATTGATTTTGGGGATCGGCCAAAATATGGTGTCGACAATAACGAGAACAAAATTTTTAAAGAAATAAAGTAAGGTAAGTTAGGGTGCTCCAGCACCGAATGTAGCATGCCTTGCTCGGCTACACTGTAGTCGGGTGAGGGGTGTTACAGCAAATGTGGTGGCTGACGCCTTAAGTCTTAAGACTATGGCAAGTCTTAGAGTTTCTCCTTTGTCCATGGTACCTGAGTTGAAAGCACAGCATGCCAGTTTGGAGATTGATGATGAGGGACAGACAGTAGTTGCATGGCATGTACAGTCAGTGTTGATTGATCAAATCAGAATAGCTGCTCAGAGTGATGATAAATATCAGAAGCTACTGAAAAAAGTTCAACAAGGCAAGAAACCTGAATTCTCTATGAGAGATGATGGTTTACTACTACATCAGGGCAGAATGTGCGTTCCTAGTGATTTGGAATTGAAACGAATCATTATGAAGGAAGCACATGAGTCTCCTTTTGTTATGCATCCTGATGGAACTAAAATGTACAGAGGGCTGAAAGAACATTACTGGTGGATGGGTATGAAAAGGGATATAGCTGAATTTGTTTCCATATGCCTAACTTGTCAACAAGTAAAGGCAGAACATCAAGTTCCAGCTAGTTCGTTACATCCATTGCCAGTACCAGAGTGGAAATGGGAATGAATAACTATGGATTTTGTTACGGGACTTCTGAGGATACAGAATAGTCATGATGCAGTATGGGTTATAGTTGACAGACTAACCAAGTCTGCTTACTTTTTGCTAGTCTGGATGGATTATAGCCTGGAAAGATTGGCCAGATTGTACATATATGAAATTGTAAGACTACATGGAGTGCCAGTATCGATTGTATCTGACAAAGATCCTAAGTTCACTTCTAGATTCTGGGGTAGTCTTCAGAGAGCCTAAGAACTAGATTGAACTTTAGCACAACATTCCACCCACAGATAGATGGCCAGTCTAAAAGGGTAATTCAGATATTGGAGGATATGCTGCAGGCTTGTGTGATTGAGTTTGAAGGTAGTTGGGATATACACTTGCCTTTGATTGAGATTGCTTATAACAACAGCTACCAATCAAGCATTGGGATGCCTCCATATAAAGCTTTGTATGGCAGAAAGTGTGGAACTCCCCTATGTTGGGATGAAGTAGGTGAAAGAAAAATGATTGGGCCAGAAATTATTCAGCAGACAGAGGAAAAGATCAGATTGATCAGAGATCGACTCAAGGCTGCATCAGACCGTCAGAAGTCCTATGTTGATCTAAAGAGAAGAGATATTGAATATGCAGTGGGTGATAGGGTATTCCTCAAAGTTTCTCCTTGGAAGAGGATTATGAGATTTTGCAGAAAGGGAAAACTGAGTCCTCGCTTTATCGGACCATATGAGGTTTTGGAAAGAGTGGGTCTTTTGGCATATCGGTTGGCATTACCTCCAGAGCTAGAAAGGATACACAGTGTCTTTCATGTGTCCATGTTAAGGAGGTACAGATTTGACCCATCTCAAGTACTATCAGTTGAAAAGATTAAGGTAAATCCAGACCTCTCATATGAGGAAGAACCCATAGAAATTCTGGCTTATGAGGTGAAGCAGCTGAGGAATAAACAGATACACCTGGTTAAAGTGCTATGGAACTATCATTCAGGCCAGGAAGCTACTTGGGAACGTGAAGAGGATATGAGGAGACAGCACCCACAGCTGTTCAGAGACTAATTCCATTTAAAATTTCGAGATGAAAATTATTTTAAGGGGGGGAGAATTGTAACACTCCTATGTTCGGTAGTGCGTTCTACTGTTCCTGTGACTAGTGTTGTCCGGACAGCTAGGATGCCTAGAACTACATTTAGATATGAGTGAGGAGACATAAAATAATGAAATATAAGAAAAGAAAATACAAGAAAAATAAATAAAAAATAATAGCAATGAAATGTAACCAAGTTAAACGAGCCGAGAACTGTAGCGATGGGTGACCGCACAGGGAAGTTGCGACGTAGACCGTTGACTAGCCCTGGACCGCTGGAAACCCTGGAAAGTATTTTTAAGACATAATTAAAGACCTATTGAAGTATAAATATCATTAGAAATATCAAAGAAAAATTAATTAATTAGTATAAAGAAAAACGAGAAATTGAGAAAATGACAAAACTCGGTGTTACCGAAAAATTGGGAATGCAATCCGAACAGGGGCATTGTGGTCATTTGACACCCCGAGTTATCTTTGACCTAAATGTCCATTAAAAATAAATGATGTTACACTTGGAAAATGTCATGAAAAATTAAATTGGTGGTACATAGTTTAAATAGCAAAAGATAGGAGTTAAATGTTGGAATTTGGAAATTGAGAATAAAACAAATATTACATCCTTACTTAGTGCTCCACTAACACCACTAAAGTGGACATTTAATCACCATGTGGACAGTAGATCACTCATCTTCCTCACCTTCCCAAGACCATCCGAAACCAAGAAGAAAGAAAACCTCAATGGCCGCATTTTACAAGCTTCATGCAAGCTTCATTCTTCCATGATCCAAGCCAATTTTCTTCCATTATCCTTCACTAAAGTTGTTCTACACAACTTGGGCAGTAGATAGGCAGCAAGAAAATCAAGTTTTTGTGAGGTTTTAAAGAATTTCAAAAGTGGTAAGTATGTATTTTTTATTCTTGTTTCATTAAACCTTCAATGGATGTTATGGGTAGTTAATTTGTGGAAGGATTTTTTAAGTTTGATGAGTTAAGGGAGGGGTACATTTTGGCAGCCATGGAACTTCAATAAGAGCAGTTTATCCTTGCATGTAAATGGTAGATTAAAGGGTTGATGTAAGTGTTTATGTGTGTAGGAATAAATTGGATAATGTATACTAGATGTATGTGATAGTACACTTGATTTTGGAAACTTAGAAACTAATTGAAGGAGATGTACAATCGGCAACTTTGAAGTGTAGATCAAAATGTATTGTTTCATGGTTTGGTTTATGGAATTATATTGTTGAATTATGGTGCTTATTATGGCAGCATGTATATGTGTATAGAGGTTTGAATATAGACATGTAAATGAGTTATGCCATGTGGTTAAATTGTTTGTAATTGGACTTGGAAAATTCTGTACTATAATGTGCATATTGAAAATGGTTATAAGCTGCCAAAATGACCAAAAAAGAGTTGCCAAATGTGTTTATGTTATGGTACAAACCAGAAATGACATGAAGGAAATAACTTGGTAAGCATAGGATGTGTAATTGATGAGTAATGAACAATGTACAATAGGGCAGTGTATGTTTTGGCTTAGAACCATAAGTGTGTGGCTCCAATTGGTATGAGACCAATTGGAGGTGAAACTAGGCACAAAAAGTGCCAACTTTTATGAAGGAAGCTTACTAAAATTCTGCTTAGAAGGTGACTTGAAAAATGACCAAATCTGGATTAGTGCTTTGAAAACCTGAAAATTGACCATTTGGGCAGCAGTTAGTGTTTTGGCCATAACACACTCAAAACAGGTCCAATTAACCTGAAATTTTTACCATGAATAGTTTAGACATATATCGACAATTATTATGAAGACACTAAAGCCTAGAAATGGCCAAAACCAAACCAAATAGCTTGCATAAATTCAGGTCCAAAAACTAGCCGAACCAAAAGTGACCTAAAAATTACCTAATGCTACCATTTTGGTACATTCTGTCCAGCATTGGTAAATTGACCATAACTTGGTCTACATAACTCAGAATGACCTGAAATTTTTCCCTGCATGCAATAAGACATAGACCTACATGTTTGTAGTTTTGACTGAAACCCGAAAACCAAGGGAACTAGGTCGTTCGGCTAGGTCAAATTAGTACACCGAAATCCAGCAAATTGCAATAAAATGCAACATACTTGGAAATGAATTTGATAACATGTACCAACACTAAAAGGCTACAAATGTGACATATTGGTAATATTAAAACCTAATTCACCTAGAATGCATCGAGGGTCAACATCTTAGGTAGACTAAGGAAATAATAGAATTCAATAAATTAAGTATTAAGCTTTATTCTTAAAGACAATTTAAATGAGTACTGAAACACTTCAAATTGTGTGTTTCAGTTAGCAAAGACTCAGGAAAGGGGAAGGAAACACTGAGTCAGGGCCAAGAGACAGTTATTAGAGGTTTGTGCACAGCAGTTACTTCTTTTGAATTTTCAATTGAAATGAATTATGACAATTTGTCTATTATTGTTTAAATTGTGAAAAATTGTTTGAATGGAAATTTGATGGATACTTATTGTTTGAAAATATTTCAATTGGTTTGAAACCACAGCTATCATGTATATTGATTAAATTCCTCGCTAGCTTATCTAGTGGGATGAATTGACTTTGAATTCCCTCTCTGGCTGAAGTGTTGAGGTGTGTGCCTGTTGAGGAGGAATAGAATGAGTACTCATATTATTGCTAGCTAGCTATGTTATTCCTCATTAGCCATCGACTCTTGGGATGAATTGGACTTTGGAACATGATTAAGCTGTGTGTGTAATTTATTAATATTTATTGTGATATTGCGAAATGGAGTTTAAATTCTTTATGACATTCACTATCTTTGAATTTAACTATGGTTTTAAGTATCTACTATTTATATGACTTATGATTTGCGATTTAAAGTTGCATTTTGTTAATGTTGTGCACTACTGAAACATTGGCTCAGCGATAGCTTTTCATTGCTGTCGCAGGTAGACAGACTGACAGGGCAGCAGACTAGGCTGCTAGTGCTTCATTGAGAGTCCATCGGGTATATTGAGTATACCATAATTTGCATTTTGTATTGTAATGTATGTTCACTGTATGTATCTAGTGTTCTTGGTTTTGAGCAGTTGTAAATTAAAATTGTACATTGAAGTTATTAAATAAATTGTAAATTATTTTGGTTTGTAAATATTGTGATATATTTCTTTTATCTCAGCCTTTGAAAATACTGAAAAATTGATTTGAGTTGAGAAACATATTGTGTTGATTAAATGTTGGAGTTTGAGATTGAGAAATATATTTGAAGTGCTTTTTATAGGTTTTTGAAGAACTGTTTTATTCAAAATACAGATGGCACTCCGCCAAAATTTTTACAAAAAAAACTAATAATTCAAATGTGTTAACTGTTTCACTTTAGTTCAAAAAAATTTTTAACATCTGTAAATAGTGCTCACCACTATAAAAAGAAGTAAGAAAAGTTTAAAAATTCCTTGTAGTGTATTTAATGGGTTATCAGTAGACGAAGTTGGTAATTCATTAGGTATACTACGGGATCATGTTATGCCTTACAGAGGAGTAGGGTGTGACAAGAAAAGAAAGAAAAAGAAGTTAAATTGGGAATTATGATGTCATGCTTATGTAATTAAGAATTTCCACCCAATCACCACTTAACAAAATGACTTAAGAGATAAAAGGGACACAAAATAAGATAAAAACAAAGAAGAAAAATTCAAGCAGCCATTTCTTTCCAAACCAATGGAAATGTTAGAGAAAGAGAAAGAGAAGAGAAACTCCATGGAAGCTTAGGAAAGCTTGAAATCACCCACTAAATTACCTTAAAACTCAACTTTGTCTTCACAAAAAATTGTTCATACATCTTGGGCAAGCTAAAGACAGCAAAAGGAAATAGAAAGGAGGAGCATTGATAAGCTTGGAATTTACTTCGTTAAAGGTTAGTGACTAAACTCCCTCATTCTCTTTTGATTCATGTTAAAGGAGTGGAGTGGAATGTAAATTTGCGTGAAAATTAAAAATATGCCATGTGTAAGCTTTTCTTAAAATTCCAGCAACCTTGGGCTTGGTAGGGTTTTGAAGATTTTTCTGAATTAAAATGGTACCCTAGCTGCCCTTAACACTAACCTATTGTTTAGGATGGTGAAAGGTAAGTGAATGCATGGTTTGAGATGGAATGGGTTAGGGTTTGGGTATGAAATTGAGACTTTGATCATGCAATGGTGAAAGTAAGTTTTAATGGTCAATTAGTGACCATTTGGTTATGTGTGAATGAGAAATGAAGTGGTTTGTGTAGTGGGAATTGAAGTTAGTGTTACTGCCTTGGCTGACCTACAGGACTGACCATGAGTCCAGTAGGTTTGGGCAGCAATAACTAGAGTTATAAAGGTTTAATTAGTGCAAGGCTAATTGGACATGAAACTAGACACATAATGTCACAACTTTGGTGAAGAAACCATGCCTAGAAAATCAAACCAAGTTGACCTAAAGATTGCCCTAATCAGGGTGACCTGCATTCTGCCTGGGCAAAATGACCAAATAAACAGTGTTTATTCATTTGGTCATAACTCAGTGTAGAAAGGTCCAATTGATCTGAAATTTTACCAGAACATAGCTGAGATATACCTACAACTTTCATGAAGAAACCTACCCAAATTGTGACCAAAACATGTTCAAAAAGTGACCTGCAGTTACTGCACAAAAATACTATAGATTTGGTCAGTCCAGAAAATCTGGGAAGTTGGCAATTCGGCTAGTTGTGGTGTTTAGGCCATAACTTGAGCTACGAAACTACAAATGGAGTGATTCAAAAAAGGAAATATAACTAGACACAATAAGGAATAACTTTCATGTTGACAACCTTGCCAAATTCCCACTGCAAAAATGACTAATGGAACAGTAAATATAAGGCTTGAAATTTGAAAATTTTGAACAACTAACATTAAGCTTAGAAATGGTATTGGCAACCAATACCAACAATTTTAAAATGCAAAATGTGGTATGTTGGGAGTATTAAAACTAATGTACCTATTGTCTATGCAAAAGTCAACATTTTTGTTGACTAATGAAATGAATAGTAACACCTAAACTTAAATTTCAAGAATTGTACAATTTAAGAATGTAACATGCCCTAGTACACCTAGCAAGATTGATTTGGATAGGTTGGCATGCCAATAGGGTTCTGTTAGCAGTACTGCATATGGCTTCATGCCATTCTGTGTTTTATGGCCTCACGTGCCATTCTGTGATAAAATAGCCTTTGGCTATGTTGATTGAGTTATTATGCTTGGGTTTTATCCCTGATAATTATTACAGCTTATTAGCTGTTTTGTTGCACACCGGGAGACACAATGTGACCGATGGTGTGATGGTCCAAGGTACTTAGTACCCAGTGCCAGTTTACCTGTTTATCCAGTCTAGTTGACTAGTATGGGTTACTCGGGAAATGATAATGAATCTTACCAAATTTTAATCGAATAATACTGCAATAAATGCCAGATATTAAGTCTACTAAAGATGTAAACATACATTCTGCATATTCACTTTATTTTAGTTATTTTATTTTATATTGTCACCACTAAGCAGAATTGCTTAGCGCGTCACTTTTGCCACACGTAGGTACTAAGGACATAGCTGGGGAGTCCAGCAGACCTCATACCTAGTGAACTTTTAGATCTGCACACAGAGTCCAGAGTCGCCTCACATTTGCGGTGCATTGGTAGGACATTAGGTTACTTTTGGTCTTTTGTATTTTATAAACTTTTGTAATGTATATTATAAACTCATGTAATTATGCTTTTGATGTAATTATTTATGAACCATGTTCAGTAATAAATTTGAGTATTTCTTATTGAATTGAGTATGATATGAAATGAATTGAAATTTGAGATATTGAAGTCATTTGAGAAATTGTTGAAAAGATGTTGGCAGTTGACTGAGATTGATAATGTAACACCCCTATGTTCGGTAGTGAGTTCTCTCATTGACTGTCCGGTGACAATTAGAATGCCTAGAACTACATTTAAATATTGATGAGGAGACATAAAATAATGAAATACAAGAAAAGAAAATACAAGAAAAATAAAGGAAAAATAATAGCAATGAAATGTAGCCAAGTTAAATGAGCAGAGAACCCTAGCGATGGGTGACCGCACCGGGAAGTTATGGCATGGACCGTTGACTAGCCCTGGACCGCGGGGAACCCTGGAAAATATTTTTAGGACTTAAATAAATGTCTATTGAAGTATAAATACCATTAGAAATATCAAAGAAAAATTAATTAATTAGTACAAAGAAAAGTGAAAAATCGAGAAAATGACAAAACTCGATATTACCGAAAAATCAGGAATGCAACCCGAAAAAGGGCATTGTGGTCATTTGACACCCCGAGTTGTCTTTTGACCTAAATGTCCATTAAAAATACATGATATTACACTTGAAAAATATCATGAAAAATTAAATGGGTGGTGCATAGTTTAAATAGCAAAAATTGGGAGTTAAATGTGGGAATATGAAACCTTAAGAATAAACAAAGATTAAATTCTAACTTAGTGGTCCACTAACACCTAAAGTGGACCATTAATCTTCATCTTGGATAGCAGAAACACACTTTCTTCAAGCTCTCAAAATTTAGCTGAAAATAGTGAAGAAGAAGAACTCCATGGCCGCCCCGCCTTAGACCTTCATCCACCCATGATCCAACCATGGAAACCTCAAGCTCCCTTCACTAAAAGTTGTCCATACACCTTGGGCAGTAGATAGGCAGCAAGAAGATCAAGTTTTGGTGAAGTTTTGAAGAGTTTCCAAAGTGGTAAGTAGGTATTTTTGATGCTTGCTTCATTAAAGTTTGTGTGGATGTTATGGGTAGTTAAATTGTGGAAAGATTTTTGGAGTTTGATGTTCTAAGGGAGATGTATATTTTTGGCAGCCATGGAAAACTCATAAGAACAGTTTATCCTTGCATGTAAATGGTAGATTAAAGTGTTGATTAAGTGTTTATGTGTGTAGGAATAAATTGGGTCATGTATACTAAGTATATGTGAAAGTACACTTGATTTTGGAAGCTTAGAAGTTAATTCAAAGGAAGGTACAATTCGGCAAACTGGAAGTGTATATCAAGATATGTTGTTTCATGGTTTGGTTTGTGGAATTATATTGTTGAATTATGATGCTTGTTATGGCAGCTTGTACATGTGTATAGAGGTTTGAGTTTGGACATGTAAATGAGCTAGGTTATGTGATTGAATTGTTTGTAATTTGAACTTGGTAAATTCTGTACTATGAGGTGCATATTGAGTGTGATTACAAGCTGCCAAAATGACCAAAAATGTATTGTAAAATGTGTTTAGGTTATGGTACAAAACAGAAATAGCATGAATGTGTAACTTGATAATATTAAATGTGTCTTTTGATGAGTGATGAATAATGTGCAATAGGGTAGTGTGTGTTTTGGCTTAGAACCTTAAGTGTGTAGCTCCAATTGGTATGAGACCAATTGGAGGTGAAGCTAGGCACAAAAAGTGCCAACTTTCATGAAGGAAGCTTACCAAAATTCTGCTTGGAAGGTAACTTGAAAAATGACCAAATCCGGATTAGTGCATTTAAGGCCTGAAAATTGACCATTTGGGCAGCAGTTAGTTTTTTTTCCATAACTCACTCAAAACAGGTCCAATTGACCTAAACTTTTTACTATGAATAGTTGAGACATATATCTACAAGTCTCATGAGGACATCAAAGCCCAGAAATGACCATAAGCAAGTTAAATAGCTTGCACAAGTTCGAGTCCAAAAACTGGCCGAACCTAAAATGACCTAAAATGACCTAAGTGACCAATTTTGGTACATTCTGACTAGCAATAGTAAAATGACCATAACTTGGTCTAGTAAACTCAGAATGACCTAAAATTTTGCCCTGCGTGCAATAAGACATAGATCTACAAGTTTGTAGTTTTGACTAAAACCCGAAAACCGAGGGAACTAAGTCATCCGGCTAGGTCAAATTAGTATACTAAAATCCGACAAATTGCAATAAAATGCAATATACATGGAAATGAATTCGGTAACATGTATCAATAAAAAAAGGCTACAAATGTGACATATTGGTAATATTAAAACCTAATTCACCTAGAATGCATCGAGGGTCGACATCTTAGGTTGACTAAGAAAATAATAGAATTCAATAAATTTGTAACACCCCTATTTGTATAGCCTGGTATATTTCATTGTTCCGGTGACCGGTGTCAGTCCGGACAATTAAAGGGATTAGAACCACACTTAAGAAAACTAGATAAGCCTTAAACCCAAATAATTAGTAATGTCTGATTAGTTAAGTATGAATAAGAAAAACAGAACATAAGAAGTTAAACGAGCCGAGAGTCACAGAGATGGGTGACCTTCTCGGGAAGGACTGCGAAGTCATTTTAAACTCAAATTTTGAACCGTAAAATGTAATGTTGCGGTCCTTAGGACCATTACGAACACGGTGGAAAAGAGAAAATCACGAAAAAGAACTGTTAAGCCAGTCAAATAATTAGGTCAGGGAGCCGGAAGAAATATTGAATTAATTGCAAACAGGGATGAACCGGCGAGGGGCAATTTGGTCAATTGACCCCGTGAGCTGACTCCTAACCTAACTGTCAAATAAAATCGGAGAAAAGAAAATTTTAGAATCGAGAATTAAATTAAAGAACTAATAGAAAAAAAAATAGAAAAAAAAATAAAGAAGTTAAAAAAGGTGATGACATCATGCATGATGCCATAAAAATAATATTTAATATATTTAATTAAATTGATTTTTGGTCTTTCATAAGACATAAAAGAAGGAAAAGAAAAGAAAAAAAAAAAAACCAAAAGTCTTCTTCTTCCTCACCTTGTGCCGCCCTCATTCTCTCTCTCCCTCGCCATTGCAAAACTCCATTAGAGCTCTTAAGTCAAGCTTCACACACCCTAAATTAACCATGAATTCCCCTAAAGTCCTTAAGTAAATCTTAACCTAGACCCTTGATTTAGCTATTGTCTACAAAAAGAAGAAGAAAGGAGGAGAAATAAGAAGAGGAAAAAGACACCTAAGAAAGGTTAGTATGCTAACTTTTAACTTTCTACTTTAAATGCAAGTTTAGTTACTTAAATGAGCTTAGAAACTAAAGAAATGAAATAAAAATATGTGTGAGGGACTAAACTAAAATTCGGCCAGCATGAAGGGGAGGGTGATTTGCATGAGTTTGATTGAGTTAAACATGTTAGGATGCTTGAATGAGTTGAAAGATTGTGTTTATATGCTTTGAATTAGTTAAATGCCATGAATTAGTGTGGTTAGGGTTTGAGACCTAGTGTTTAGAGGCAAAAATTTGGAGAAATTGGTAATGATATGTTTGACCTAATGTGAAGTGAAAAATGATCATTTGTGACCAAATGAGTTGTGTAACACCCCGAACCTCCGAGTTATGAATAGTACCATTTTTGGTCTGTGACTAATACTATTCAAAGACACCTTGAAGACCAAAAATAAATAAAAAATTAATTGAGATAGACACAATAAAAATTCTAGTGAACAAAAAAAAACTAAGGACTCATTGGGTATTATAAAAAGAAGGATTATGACCCGATGAGGGGCATTTTGGTCAATTCACCCCAAGAGTTGACTTTTGACCAAAATGTCAATTAAATTAAATGAAATTAATGAATTGAATTATGGGATAAAAATTGAAGAAAAATTCAAGTAAAAATATGTAAGAGAAAATTTAAGAAATGAAAACTTAAACTTTCATTTCCATTATGACAAAATTAAAATGAAAGACTTATGGGCTTTTGATAGTTAAATTTAATTATTTAATTAAAAGGAAAAATTAAGTGTAAATGTAAAAAAAAAAAAAAGAAAAAGGGAATAAAAATTTAAGTTTAATTATCCTTATGACACAATTAAAATTTATAATTTTAATAAGCTAATTTTGGAGATAAATATATACATATATATATATATATATATATATATATATATATATATATATATATATATATATATATATATATATATATATATTTATAAATAAGAAGACAAATGTCTTCTTCATTTCTTTTTTTTCATAAGAGGCCACCACTCTCTCCTCTCTCTTTTTCTCTCTCTCTCTCTTTTTCTCTTCTTCTTCCACTTCTTCCCCTCATTGATTTCCCCTCCCAAGTTTTAATTCCCTTAAATTCCCTTCATAAATTCCATAGCCCACTAAAAGAAAACATCAAAGAGATCTTTGATTGAGAGATTAAAAGCAAGGAGAACAAGAATTGAAAGAAAAGTGAAGTTGGAAAGAAATCAACAAGAGGTAATTTTCTTTTCATATTAGATTAGTTGTATAAGCTTGGAATGAAGTTAATTTATGATGAAATTTCATAAGAAAATGAAAGAAAACATATATGGAACCTAAACTAGGGTTTTGGCCAAATGGGAGAAAAATTAGGGTTTTGAACATTAGGGTTTAGAGACCAAAAATGTGAAGAAGTGCTAATAATGTCGTTGACATAGTTTAAGGAAAGAAATGGTCATTTGTGACCTAATTAACTATGTTAGAAGTGTTTAAATCGAAGCCAAATTCGGATTGGGTATGAAGCATGACCAAAAGTCAACTTTGAGGGACCAAAAATGAAATTTTACAAGTCTAATTGGTATGGGGCTAATTGGGACTAAAAATAGGCACTAAATGACACAATTTTCATTTAGGAAACATGCCCAAAAAGTGACCAAAACCTAGTGAACAAACTGACCAAACTTGAAAAACTGCAGTATGAACAGTACACATGAACAGTAATCGTGTTTGGATCATAACTCGAGCTAGGTAGGTCAAAATGACCTGAAATTTTACCAGTAGTTAGATGAAATAACCGATGGAAACCTAAGACATAGTAGAATATTTCATATGAAGAATGCTAGGCCAAATTATGAACTTAACTCAATCAAATTGCGAAACGAATTCGGGTCACCGAATCTGCCAGAATCTGGGCACCTAAAATTGACGAAATGAACAGTAAATTTTGCAAGGCTATAAGTCTCTCTAGAAAACTCTGATTTAGGCAATTTTTGAACCGATGGAAACCTAAGACATAGTAGAATATTTCATATGAAGAACATTAGACCAAATTATGGACTTCACTTGGTCAAATTGCTGAACGAAGTTGGATCGATAAATCTGCCAGAACAAAATCTGCACCATTAACAGTGATGTGAACAGTAATGGTGTTTTGGGCGTAACTTGAGCTACACAGCTCCGAATTAGGCGATTCAAAAAGAAAAATAAAGTTAAGACCTAAATGAACAATTTTCATGAAGAACACCTCACCAAATTATGATCGAAACTAGGTAAAAATTGGGTTCAAAGATTGGGGCACCAAGCTGTCCCAAAACCAAAATATTCTAAAATTTTCAAAGCTAACTCGGGATGCATTAGACATGCATGTAATGAGTTCTTGGTAGCAATTGAGATTGGTATTGAGGTATTCTATTTGTGTATTTTCAGTAGAAAAAGAAGTTGGAACGGACAAGGAGAAGTAGGTAACAATAAAGGAGAGCATTGAAGGTTTGTGCACAACTAACATTTTCTTCGTTTTTAAATTTGTAAATTGCTTGGAATGTGTTAAATTGAATGAGTTTGCTTTGAACAAGTTTACTTTGACTGAAATATGATTTTTCTCTTGCATTTAAGAAATTTAGGTGTTGCTACCTTTATTTGGATATTATGATGAATTTAAATGTGTTTATTAGTTTATAAATGTGATTGTTGAATGGAAAATTTTTGGAAACTATTTTGAAACCACAGTTAGCATGACAGTCCCTTTCGGAACTCTCCAGTAGTAACGGCTACTTGGGATTGGTAATTGATATTGATTATGTCTCCCATTAATAACGGTTAGTGGGGTAAGAATATATGAGTACTCATTAGCTAGCTAGCCCTTCCCTCATTAATAACGGTTAGTGAGGTTGAGATTGCTTTGTCGTGGTGTACAACACGGCACTGATCATGAAATTTTGTGTCATGGCCTGAACTGTGTGTTGGTGTTGGCAACACTAATGCTTTGTGAATTTTGATTTATGAAGTATGATTTCTCATTTGCAATGTTATTCAAATAAATGGCTCTTATGAACTTAGAACTCTTGTGAATTTTTCATGCTTAAGAAAAATGTGATTTATTATGCTTTAACAAATTGTGTTTTATCTTAAGTTTTAAAGTTATTAGTTGTGCACTACTGAGTGATATACTCAACGATAGCTTCTTTATGCTGTCGCAGGTAAGGGAAAGGAGAAGGCTGCCGAGTGAGAGACTTGAAAGCAGCATTTTGGTATTGTTTATGGGTATTTACGTTAGGTATACCCTTGTGATTCCTTTGGATGTATTTTGTACCTATATGTATGGATGTACGGATATTGAGCAGTTTGTATTTAAAAGCATTGCATTGCTATCTCATTTTGAGTTTGTAACTATTTTGTATTTTACTTTGAGACTTATGAAAATGTAACTTTTGTAATATTTAGTCTATCATTATTTCCAATGAATGTTTACATGGAATTTTAACTATTCTCATGCAGTTTTCCGCAAAAGAATTGATAAGATAAAAAGTTATGGTTTGTTTTAAAATCCTTTGTAGCATAACTAATGGGTTATCTGTAGGTGGAGTTTGGTAATTCATTAGGTATGCTACGGGAACATGTCGTGCCTTATAAGGGATAGGGTATGACATGTTTTAGTGGTATCAGAGCTTTGGTTTTATACAAGTTTTGAAATTGCATGTTTGAAAATTTTTAATAAGTACAACTACTCGAGATACATATAGTGCATTAAATCATAAATATGGACTAATTGCGGGAAATCTCCTTGTGTTGGTTGCTCAGGGAGTAGAATTCCTTGTGATTCAATATGGAAGAGGGGGATCACATAGTAGAGCAATCAATAGTAGCTGAGGTACAAGGGGAAGCCCCAGCTCCTCTGAATGCCAGTGGATCGGCTGCACCCATCCCACCCATGCGATTTCTGCTCGATTCGCTCAGATGGCTGCACTATTTCAGCAAATGGCTGGCAATATACCAGTCCAAGCTCCTGTGCAAGCACCTCCAGTGCAACCACCATCCCCAGCCAGACAATATGACAAGGTAATGAAGTATGGGGCAACAGAGTTCAAGGGTACAGTGGACCCATTGGAAGCTGAGCAATGGTTAGAACGAATGGAGAGGGTCTTCAAGAAATTGCACTGCACAAATGAGTTGAAGTTTGAATATTCAATTTCCTTGCTGCATGGAGATGCATATGAGTGGTGGAAGACCATTCCCCACAGTTTGGCTGAGCCGCCAGTGCTGACATGGGATGACTTTCTAAGGGAGTTTAGACAGAAGTATGTTCCTGATACCTATGTGGATATGAAGCGATAGGAGTTTCTCAGTTTGAAGCAAGGGAACAAGACTATAGCCGAGTATGAGAGAGACTTTTCTCACCTCAGCCACTATGCTGGAAGCCTACTCACTACCATTAGAGACAGATGTAAATGGTTTGAGGGCGGTTTGAGGCCTAGTTTGAGATTGCAAGTGGTTGGGTTTCGACATGACAACTTCTTTGGGTTGATATCACAGGCCCTTGAATTGGAAACGATAGAACTAGAAGGGGCATTTGAGAAGGTAATCACTAAAAAAGAGAAGAGCAGTAAGCCTACAGGTCAAAGTCCAAGTAACAATTCGGATAAGAGGAAGAGCTTTGGGGGACCAAGCAACAGAGGATCTAGTAGGGGAAGATTCTCAGGGCAGAGGCCACCTAGATCCGGACAGTAGACATCTAGGGGTTCCTTTCCTACCCGTGTTTGTGAAACTTGTGGCAGGACTCATGGAGGAGTATGTCATAAGGCCATAGGAGCCTGTTACAACTGTGGTGGAAGTGGGCATTTTGCTAGAGATTGCACTAGTGCCCGCAGATCTGGACCGCCTACTACCACTCAGGGATCTGTTCAAGGTTCTGCTTCCAGAGGACAACAGACAACTAGTAGAGGCAGAGGCAAGGGTAGAGGTAACACTTCTAGCAGCCAGGCCACAGTGAGCCAACTAGAGCAGAGTGGTGCACCAGTCAGGGTGTACACCATGCGCCAGAAGGATGAAGCTGAGACATCAGATGTTGTGGCTGGTACTTTCTCCATTTTTGATAGAGATGTATATGTGCTATTTGACCCTGGTTCTACACATTCTTATGCTAGTGCTAGTATTGCATGCTCTGTTGCTATTCTTTGTGTGAAATTGGATTATGATGTGCTAGTGACTAGTCCTTTAGGACAAGAGGTTAGGGTGAACAAATTGTATAAGGATTGTCCTTTGGTGATCCAAGGACATACATTCCTGTCAGACTTAATTGACATGCCCTTCCGAGATTATGATATCATCTTGGGCATGGATTGGTTAGCTAGGCATCACGCCATGATTGACTGTAGACTGAAGACAGTCACTTTTGGTCTTCCCGATTATGCAGACATAGTGATACACGGGGAGAGGCAGTTATTGCCATCCAACATCATTTCAGCTGCACTTGCTAGAAAGATGATTAGAAAGGGATGTGAAGCTTATCTAGCTCATGTGATAGACACCCAAGTGGGGAGTCCATATCTTAAAGATATTCCTACAGTATGGGATTTTCCAAATGTCTTTCCTGAAGAATTACCGGGATTGCCTCCAGAAAGAGAGGTGCAGTTTGAAATTGAGACTATGCCTGGTGTGGAGCCAATCTCCATCACTCCTTATAGGATGGCGCCTGCTGAGTTGAAAGAGTTGACGGTACAATTGCAGGAATTGTTAGATAAGGGTTTCATCCACCCTAGCGTGTCACCTTGGGGAGCACCAATATTATTTGTGAAGAAGAAGGATGGTACTCTCCGCCTATGCATAGACTACAGACAGTTGAATAAGGTGACCATAAAGAATATATATCCTCTGCCACGGATCGATGATTTATTTGATCAGTTGAAGGATGCAACTGTATTCTCTAAAATTGACTTGAGATCAGGCTACTACCAGTTGAGGGTGCAGGAGCAAAGTATTCCTAAAACTGCCTTTAGGACTCGGTATGGCCACTATGAGTTCATGGTAATGCCATTCAGGTTGACTAATGCTCCAGCTGCTTTTATAGGCCTAATGAACACTATCTTCAGGCCATTTTTGGACCAGCTTGTTGTGGTGTTCATTGATGATATTTTGGTGTACTCAAAGAATGCAGAGGAACACGACAAGCACTTGAGGATAGTATTGCAGACCTTGAGGGAGAAGCAGTTGTATGCCAAACTGTCGAAATGTGAGTTTTGGCTAAAGGAGATTTCATTTTTGGGGCATATTGTATCTGCAGAAGGTATCCGAGCAAAGTAGAAGCCATTCTTAATTGGAAGCCACCTAGAAATGTCACGGAAGTTCGGAGTTTCCTTGGTTTAGCTGGGTATTATCAAAGGTTTATGAAGGGATTCTCCATACTAGCATCTCCACTGACCAAGCTACTTAGGAAGGATGTAAAATTTAAGTGGACTGATCGATGCCAGGAAAGTTTTGATGAGTTAAAGAGGCATTTAACTGAAGCTCCAGTCTTAACCTTACCCACTTTGGGTAAGGAGTATACCATATACAGTGATGCTTCTCATAACGGATTAGGCTGTGTGTTGATGCAAGATAGAAACGTCATTGCCTATGCTTCACGCCAGCTTAAACCGCATGAGAGGAATTATCCTACACATGACTTAGAGCTAGCAGCCATTGTCTTTGCCTTGAAGATCTGGAGACATTACTTGTATGGGGAGAGATGTTATATATACACAGATCATAAAAGTTTGAAGTACTTGGGCACACAAAAGGAGTTAAATTTGAGGCAAAGGAGATGGTTAGAGCTGATAAAAGATTATGATTGTTTGATAGACTATCAGCCTGGAAAAGCTAATGTTGTAGCTGATGCTTTAAGTCGCAAGACTATGGCTAGTTTGAGGGTTTCTCCATTGTCCATGGTGCATAAGTTAAGGGTATTGCATGCTAATTTGGAGATTAATTAAGATGGGCAAATGGTAGCTACTTGGCAAGTGAAGCCAATGCTGGCAGAACAAATTAAAGCAGTTGCACAGAAGGATGATAAGTATGTGAAGTTGATGGAAGAGGCTCGGGATGGCAAGAAACTAGAATTATCAGTAAATGATGAGAGCTTGTTGTTATATAAGGACAGAATGTGCATTCCTAAGAATGTTGAACTGAGGCAGACCATTTTAAAGGAAGCACATGATTCACCTTTTGCAATGCACCCTGGTGGAACCAAAATGTATAGAAGTGTGAAAGAGCACTATTGGTGGAGAGGAATGAAGAAAGACATTGCAGAATATGTTACAAAATGCCTAACTTATCAGCAAGTAAAGGCAGAACACCAAGTGCCTGCAGGGTTGCTATAGCCATTGCCAATTCCCGAGTGGAAATGGGAAAGAATCACTATAGATTTCGTGACAGGACTTCCACGTACACAAAAGAATCATGATGCAGTTTGGGTTATTGTTGATAGATTGACCAAGTCTGCACACTTTTTACCAGTGAGAATGGATTACAGCCTGGAAAGATTGGCCAAACTGTACATTGATGATGTTGTGAGGTTACATGGAGTGCCAGTGTCTATTGTGTCGGACAGAGACCCAAGGTTCACTTCTAGATTCTGGGGTGGTCTCCAAGAAGCCCTAGGAACTAGATTAAACTTCAGTACAGCATTCCATCCACAGACAGACGGCCTATCCGAAAGGATCATTCAGATTTTGGAGGATATGCTTCGGGCTTGTGTGATTGAGTTTGAAGGGAGTTGGGACACACACTTGCCTTTAATTGAATTTGCCTACAACAACAGTTATCAGTAAAGCATCGGAATGCCTCCATATGAAGCACTTTATGGCAGGAAGTGTAGAATTCCCTTGTGTTGGGATGAAGTGGGCGAGAGGAAGTTGATTGGTCCAGAATTAGTGCAACAGACAGAAGAAAAGGTTAAGCTCATTAGAGACCGACTCAAAGTTGCAATGGATAGACAGAAGTCCTACATTTACCTAAAGAGAAGAGATATTCGGTATAGTGTGGGTGAGAAGGTGTTCCTAAAAGTTTCCCCATGGAAGAGGATCATGACGGTTGGTAGAAAGGGGAAACTAAGTCCTCGCTTCATTGGGCCGTATGAGGTTCTGGAAAGAGTGGGTCCATTGGCATATAGACTTGCATTGCCTTCAGAGTTGGAAAAGATTCACAATGTCTTCCATGTCTCCATGTTAAGGAGGTACAGATCAGACCCCTCTCACATTTTGCCAATAGAGGAGATTGAGGTGAATCCAGACCTGACATATGATGAAGAGCCCATAAAGATCTTGGCACATGAGGTGAAGCAGCTGAGGAACAAACAGATACCTCTAGTCAAAGTCTTTGTGGAACCATCATTCGGGCCAGAGGCTACATGGGAGCGTGAGGAGGACATGAGGAGACAGCACCACAGACTATTCGAGATCGAGACCGTGTAAATTTCGAGGACGAAATTTATTTTTAAGGAGGGGAGAATTGTAACACCCCGAACCTCCGAGTTATGAATAGTACCATTTTTGGTCCGTGACTAATACTATTCAAAGACACCTTGAGGACCAAAAATAAATAGAAAATTAATTGAAATAAACACAATAAAAATTCTAGTGATCAAAAAAAACTAAGGACTCATCAGGTATTATAAAAAGAAGGATTATGACCCGATGAGGGGCATTTTGGTCAATTCACCTCAAGAGTTGACTTTTGACCAAAATGTCAATTAAATTAAATGAAATTAATGAATTGAATTATGGGATAAAAATTGAAGAAAAATTCAAGTAAAAATATATAAGGGAAAATTTAAGAAATGAAAACTTAAACTTTCATTTCCATTATAACAAAATTAAAATGAAAGACTTATGGGCTTTTGATAGTTAAATTTAATTATTCAATTAAAAGGAAAAATTAAGTGTAAATGTTAAAAAAAAAAAGAATAAAAATTTAAGTTTAATTATCCTTATGATAAAATTAAAATTTATAATTTTAATAAGCTAATTTTGGGGATAAATATATATATATATATATATATATATATATATATATATATATATATATTTATTTATTTATTTATTTATTTATTTATTTATTTGTTTATAAATAAGAAGACAAATGTCTTCTTCATTTCTTTTTTTTTTCATAAGAGGCCACCACCCTCTCCTCTCTCTTTCTCTCTCTCTCTCTTTTTCTCTTCTTCTTCCACTTCTTCCCCTCATTGATTTCCCCTCCCAAGTTTTAATTCCCTTAAATTCCCTTCATAAATTCCATAGCCCACTAAAAGAAAACATCAAAGAGATCTTTGATTGAGAGATTAAAAGCAAGGAGAATAAGAATTAGAAGAAAAGTGAAGTTGGAAAGAAATCAACAAGAGGTAATTTTCTTTTCAGGTTAGATTAGTTGTATAAGCTTGGAATGAAGTTAATTTATGATGAAATTTCATAAGAAAATGAAAGAAAACATATATGGAACCTAAACAAGGGTTTTGGCCAAATGGGAGAAAAATTAGGGTTTTGAACATTAGAGTTTAGAGACCAAAAATGTGAAGAAGTGCTAAATGATGTCTTTGACATAGTTTAAGGAAAGAAATGGCCATTTGTGACCTAATTAAGTGTGTTAGAAGCGTTTAAATCAAACCCAAATTTGGATTGGGTATGAAGCATGACCAAAAGTCAATTTGAGGGACCAAAAATGAAATTTTACAAGTCCAATTGGTATGGGACCAATTGGGACTGAGAATAGGCACTAAATAACACAATTTTCATTTAGGAAGCATGCCCAAAAAGTGACCAAAACCTAGTGAACAAACTGACCAAACTTGAAAAACTGCAGTATGAATAGTACACATAAACAGGAATCGTGTTTGCGCTATAACTCGAGCTAGGCAAGTCAAAATGACCTGAAATTTTACCAGTAGTTAGATGAGATATAGACCTAAAACTTTCATGAAGATCACAAAGCCAAATTATGCCATTAACCCAATCAAATTATTGAGCAAAGTTGAGTTACTGAATCTGCAAAACTGCAGAATTGCCATATGAGCAGTAAAGTTTCAATGGCTATAACTCTCTCTAGAAAACTCTGATTTAGGTGATTCTTGAACTGATGGAAACCGAAGACATAGTAGAATATTTCATATGAAGAATGTTAGGCCAAATTATGAACTTAACTCAATCAAGTTGCGAAACGAATTAGGGTCACCGAATCTGCCAGAATCTGGGCACCTAAAATTGACCAAATGAACAGCAAATTTTGCAAGGCTATAACTCTCTCTAGAAAACTCCGATTTAGGCGATTCTTGAACTGATGGAAACCTAAGACATAGTAGAATATTTCATATGAAGAACATTAGACCAAATTATGGACTTCACTTGGTCAAATTGCTGAACGAAGTTGGATCGATAAATCTGCCAGAACAAAATCTGCACCATTAACAATGATGTGAACAGTAATGGTGTTTTGGGTGTAACTTGAGCTACACAGCTCCGAATTAGGCGATTTAAAAAGAAAAATAAAGTTAAGACCTAAATGAACAATTTTCATGAAGAACACCTCACCAAATTATGATCGAAACTAGGTAAAAATTGGGTTCAAAGATTGGGGCACCAAGCTGTCCCAAAACCAAAATATTCTAAAATTTTCAAAGCTAACTCGGGATGCATTAGACATGCATGTAATGAGTTCTTGATAGCAATTGAGATTGGTATTGAGGTATTCTATTTGTGTATTTTCAGTAGAAAAAGAAGTTGGAACGGACAAGGAGAAGTAGGTAACAATAAAGGAGAGCATTGAAGGTTTGTGCACAACTAAAATTTTCTTCGTTTTTAAATTTGTAAATTGCTTGGAATGTGTTAAATTGAATGAGTTTGCTTTGAACAAGTTTACTTTGACTGAAATATGGTTTTTCTCTTGCATTTAAGAAATTTAGGTGTTGCTACCTTTATTTGGATATTATGATGAATTTAAATGTGTTTATTAGTTTATAAATGTGATTGTTGAATGGAAAATTTTTGGAAACTGTTTTGAAACCACAGTTAGCATGACAGTCCCTTTCGGAACTCTCCAGTAGTAACGGCTACTTGGGGTTGGTAATTGATATTGATTATGTCTCCCATTAATAACGGTTAATGGGGTAAGACTATATGAGTACTCATTAGCTAGCTAGCCCTTCCCTTATTAATAACGGTTAGTGAGGTTGAGATTGCTTTGTCGTGGTGTACAACACGGCACTGATCATAAAATTTTATGTCATGGCCTGAACTGTGTGTTGGTGTTGGCAACACTAATGCTTTGTGAATTGTGATTTATGAAGTATGATTTCTCATTTGCAATGTTATTCAAATAAATGGCTCTTATGAACTTAGAACTCTTGTGAATTTTTCATGCTTAAGAAAAATGTGATTTATTATGCTTTGACAAATTGTGTTTTATCTTAAGTTTTAAAGTTATTAGTTGTGCACCACTGAGTGATATATTCAGCGATAGCTTCTTTATGTTGTCGCAGGTAAGGGAAAGGAGAAGGCTACCGAGTGAGAGACTTGAAAGCAGCATTTTAGTATTGTTTGTGGGTATTTACTTTAGGTATACCCTTGTGATTCCTTTGGATGTATTTTGTACCTATATGTATGGATGTACGGATATTGAGCAGTTTGTATTTAAAAGCATTGCATTGCTATCTCATTTTGAGTTTGTAACTATTTTGTATTTTACTTTGAGACTTATGAAAATGTAACTTTTGTAATATTTAGTCTATCATTATTTCCAATGAATGTTTACATGGAATTTTAACGATTCTCATGCAGTTTTCCGCAAAAGAATTGATAAGATAAAAAGTTATGGTTTGTTTTAAAATCCTTTGTAGCATAATTAATGGGTTATCTGTAGGTAGAGTTTGGTAATTCATTAGGTATGCTACAGGAACATGTCGTGCCTTATAAGGGATAGATTGTGACAAGTTGTGTTGGAATGGTTGGAGTTAAAGCCAAATTCGGAGGGAGTGTGGTCATGCTGCTAGCAGCATGACCAAATTTCCTTTGAGGGACGAAAAATGAAATTTTACAAGTCCAATTGGTATGAGACCAATTGAGAATGAAAATAGACACTAAATGACACAATTTTCATTTAGGAAGCATGCCCAAAAAGTGACCAAAACCTAGTGAACAAATAGACCAAAGTTAGAAAATTGCAAGCTGCCCTGTACAAACTGATCAAATGAATAGTATTTGTTCATTTGGTCATAACATGAGTTAGGAAGGTCTAAATGACCTAAAATTTTACCAGTGGTTAGATGAGATATAGACCTAAAACTTTTATGAAGAATACAAACCCAAATTATTCCATTAACCAAGTCATTTGGCCACCCCAAGTTGGTGACCCAAAACTGCCAGCATCAAAAAAATTGCCCAGAATTTTGGGTTATGTCCAATCCGGCAGCCATGGTTCAAATGGCTATAACTTGAGCTACAAAACTCCAATTGGAGTGATTCAAAAAGGAGAATAAACTTAAGACAATAGGGAACATTTTCTATGAAGGAAGTTTTGCCAAATTTCAACAGAAAAGTGACCAATAGAATAGTGCAACCTTAGACTCCAAAACTGAAAATTATCAAATTTGCCTAAAAAGACTTAGAATTTGAATAAACAACCAAAACCAATAAATTTAGTGACCAAAATATGGTATGTGGGTGAAGTTGAAATTCTCATACCTATTAAGCCTTAGAAAGTCAACAATTTGACTTGAATAGTGTAGTGAATAGTAACCCCGAAACACAAAATTTCACGAACGTCGAGTTTAGCGCATTAGAGCTAGGTAAAAGTAAAGTTAAATTTATTTTTGGATTTATGCTAAGTTATGGTACTGAAACACTATAAAATTGTGTGTTTCAGTTGAAAAGAATACCGAGAAAGAGCCCGAGGAATCGAGTCAAGGCCAAGAGGCGAATTGCTTGAGGTTTGTGCACAACATCACTATGCTTTAAAATTCATTGATAAAGTGAATGAAATATGCATTTTACTTTTTCTTTGAATTGTTGAAAGTTTATTGTGACCTTATTTATGATGTTTTGAATTAAATTGTGTAAGTTATTGTGTATATTTGAAATGACAATGTTTAGCAAATTGTTAAGATAAGTTTTGAAATCACAGTGTCATGACCATATATTTGAACACCCCACTAGCACGACTAGTGGGGGTAATTAGTTTTGAATTTTGATTCCTTCTCTGGAGAAGTGTTGAGGTGTGCCTGTAGAAGAGGATGTGAATGGATATCCATATATTTGAGCTAGCTAGCCTTGTGATGTGATTTCTCTTTAGCCTCTAGTTATTGAGATTCTATTTGTTTCGAATGGCATGATCTAACTGTGGGTTTTATGAAATGTGATTTGATACTTCAAAATGAAATTGTTTGGGATTAAAATCTCATAATGCATGATTTGTATTTAATTCTCATGTTTAGTCAAATTTTTGAATAAATGTGATTTAAGTTCTGCATAAAGATTATTTTAATATGTTGTGCACCACTGAGTCCTAGTACTCAGCGATGGTGTAACACCCCTCACCCGTCTACAGTGTAGCCGAGCAAGACGTGCTACACAGCGTGCCGGGGCACCTGATCTTATCTGATTTCATTATAGTTCTAGATTTACTTATTCAAAAACTTTATCTGAGGTTTAGGCTATTTTTACTTTTATCAAAATCTGACTAACTTGGAAAATTCAAAAATTTCAATGATAATCCAAGTAGTCTTTGGCAGTAATTTGGACTAACAGTTCTTCTGAACCTGCCAAAAACAATTTCAATATATACTCAAATTCATAACTCGAAATCAGTCTCAAAATTTTTCATACTCAATCTCAATCAGAATCATCATGATCAGATACTTAACTCATATATCAAAATTCTTACATTTTATTATTTTGCATAATTTGCCAACTAATTACATAAATTTGTCAAGTACAGGATGTACAAATAATTTACATTATACTTAGAATGAACAAAATACATAACATGTATAAATATGAGCCCTATCTACATGCATTGCTGAGGAGGTGACAACCTTCAATTCTTCTGACACTTCTGCAGATCTGGACTCCAAAAATCTCAGTTGACAGTCTACTGGTTTTACCTTCAGTACCTGCGCGAGGAAGCAATTCCATCGCGCTAAGCATTTTTGCTTAGTGGTGCAATAGTATAACAAGAAATAATATATATACAAATAAAGAAAGAAATAAATCATAATTCGGATACTCGAAAATTAATTTAATTTGGTATGGAATTTCTAGTATCAACGATCTTATATACTAGTTTGTTCCCCTTTGGAAGTGCTTAGTTTATAACTTTTCAGTAATACTACCCAGTATACAAATTATTCTAACTGTATTGTATTTCAAGTCTCTACGATTCTGCAATTTATATTTTTGTTATATTGCTTTTGCTAATTTCTTTTACTCATTCATTCAATACTTAATTTAATTGTACTGAAATTTCATTATACTTAACTTAGCTTCCTGAATTGAATAATGTTTTAAATGACTGCCCATATAGCCTATAAACTGACCAGACTGGATAAACGGATATACTAGCACTGGGTACCTAGTACCTCGGGCCGTCACACCATCGGTCACAAAGTATCTCCCGGTGTGCAAACAGTGTGGCTAAAAAGCCATATAATCAATCAGGCATTAAGCCGAGTATAATAACACAAACTGTATAGCCATAGGCTATTAAAATCATAGTATGGCATAATAAGCCATAAAACACAGTATGACATAAAGTCATTTACAGAACAGCTGTCAGAATCCTATTGGCATGCCAACCTATCCAAACTAGTCAACTAGGCACATTAGGGCATATTACAATGTTACATATTTAATTCTTTATTCATAGGGTTTATACATCTTTATGCCTTTCACTAGACAATAAAATTATTGACCTTTTTATGCATCATGGATAGGTTGATTCTAGCATCAACATGTCACAATTTACAATTCAATATGTTGTCAATATAATGCAATTTACCCTTTTCACAAGTTGGCATTCATTGCCAAATCACTTCAAGCATCATTTTATGTAATTACCAATTTTCAATTTTAGTGTGCTAGATTGGTCTAGCTTAAAGTCCTATTTCCCTTGGTTTTTAGCTTCTGGTCAAAGAAGCAAAATTGTAGCTCTATGTCTTATTGCACGCGGGGCAAAATTTCAAGTCATTTCGAGTTGTATAGACCAAGTTATGGTCAATCTATTAAAGCTGGACATATTGCACCTTTACTTCAAAATTTGGTCAATTTCTCAATTTTTGTGTGCTAGATTTGTCTAGCTTAAAGTCCTATTTCTCTTGGTTTTTAGCTTTTGGTCAAAGAAGCAAAATTGTAGCTCTATGTCTTATTGCACGCGGGGCAAAATTTCAGGTCATTCTAAGTTGTATAGACCAAGATATGGTCAATTTACTAAAGTTGGACAGATTGCACCTTTAGTGCAAAATTTGATCAATTTCTCAATTTTTGTTTGCTAGATTTGTCTAGCTTAAAGTCCTATTTCTCTTGGTACTATTCCCCTCAATTCATTTCATTAGTCAACCTACAATGTTGAACCTTGATGCACTCTACGTGAGTCAATCTAATGTTACCAATATGTCACATTTTATAGCCCTTTAATGTTGGTATATGTTACCAATTTCATTTCCAAGTGTATTGCATTTTATTGCAATTTACCGGATTTCGGTGTACTATTTTGACCTAGCCGGACGACCTAGTTCCCTCAGTTTTTGGGTTTTGGTCCAAACTACAAACTTGTAGGTCTATGTCTTATGGAATGCGGGGCAAAATTTCAGGTCATTCTGAGTTATGTAGACCAAGTTATGGTCATTTTACTATTGCTGGTCAAAATGTATCAAAATTGGTCACTTTAGGTCATTTTAGGTCATTTTAGGTTCGGCCAGTTTTTGGACCCGAACTTGTGCAAGCTTTTTGATTTGCTTATGGTCATTTCTGGGCTTGGGTGTCTTCATAAGACTTGTAGATATAGGTCTTAACTATTCATGGTCAAAATTTCAGGTCAATTGGACCTGTTTTGAGTGAGTTATGGCCTAAACACTAACTGCTGCCCAAATGGTCAGTTTTTAGGCCTTAAATGCACTAATCCGGATTTGGTCACTTTTTAAGGTCAGTTTCTAGGCAGAATTTTGGCAACCTTTCTATATGAAAGTTGGCCTATTTGGTGTCTAGTTTCACCCCATATTGCCCTCATACCAATTGGGTTCATAGTTTGGCACTTATGGCCTCATTTAGGTGCTGCCTTCAATACACAACCTACACAAAGCTCATACACTCCCAATTTAATGTTCCTTCTCCTCCTCATTACTACAATATTCAATCAACAACACTTCCATACATATATTGTACACAATCCCAACAAAAATTCTGGGTAGAATACTCAAGTGCACAAGGCACACAATACACCATTAAACTTCAATATTTACATCCACCCAAATTCAACATACTTCAATGTTAATATTACACATATATTTCAACATATTCATACTTCAACATCACTTACACTTGCTGCCCACAAATTGACATTCACATATATCATTAATAACCATATATTCACACACAATTTCATGCTATTAGGGGCTGCCAAACATGGCAGTTTGCTCAAGGCTTCAAGGTTCCATTTCACACCTTTAATCTAAACACTACATGTACATACTTGTGCACAAACTTACTATAACTTTCATTTGGACAATTCAACCTTCATCTTCATTCATTAGAAGTAAAAATAACTCAAGCTCAACAAGGGTTCATGGCTGCCCAAAATGAAGCAACATCACAAATCTCCAATAATTGTTTCAAACCATAATTTAAATTTCTCAATTTCAATCAATTCAAGTCCTATCACTTCCCATATATATACCCATATCAAACATCATCTTTAAACTCATCTACATGATTTAAACACATCAAAATCCCATGAATTTCTTGGCTGCCTAAATGAAGGGCTCACCAAATATACATTAATTTACTCAATTTCTTCACAAATCAACTCACCCAAAGCTCAAAACAAGATCTAATGAAAGAAAATGGGGAGATTAAGCACTAACCTTAATTCAAGAACTTCCCAAGCTTGTGAAACTTCAAAATTTTCCTTTCTTTTTGCTTCCTATAGCTTTCCCATGAGGTGAGGATCATTTTTCATGGAGGAAGCTTGAAGAAATAATGGCTTAAAGGTAGGGGAATGGAGCTTGAACATGGGGCGGCCATGGAGGAAGTTTAAAGCTCAAATTCGGCCATGGGAAGGGTGAGTAGAGAAGATGATGAAAAATGGGCTGATTAGTGTCCTTATGTGCCTCAAATAGTGCCACCTAACCCCACTAACTTAGATTAACATTTTAATAATCCAAAGTTTCATAATTCAATTTAATTCCCCCATATTTTCCCTAATTTTCATTACACATTTAATTTCCTTTTTCATGGGGTTTCCAAAATTTAATACTACTTATTTTTAATGGACATTTAGGTTAAAAGGCACCTCTAGGTTTCAATTGACCAAAATGCCCCTCTTCGGGTCAAGTTCGAACTTTTTCGGTAACACCGATTTACTCCTTGTACCGCCGATTTTTTAAATTTTTATTTTTCGTTTATACTAACTTTCTAATTTTTCTTTGAAATTTTCTAAGTGTAATATCATTTATTTTTAATGGAAATTTAGGTCAAAAGGCAACACTAGGTGTCAAATGACCAAAATACCCCACTTCGGGTTATATTCCCGATTTTTCGGTAACACCGATTTTTGTCTGTTTCTCGATTTTTTCATTTTTCTTTCTACTAATCTATTAATTTTTCTTTGATATTTCTATTGTCATTTCAATAAACCTTTATTTATGTCTCAAAATTAAATTCAGAGGGTTCCCCACGGTCCTGGGGTCGGCAACGGCCTTCCCAGTGCGGTCACCCATCGCTGTGGTGTCGGCTCGTTTAACTTAGCATCATTTTCTCTCTTTCATTTTTGTTTGATTTTTCTTGTATTTTCTTTTTATTTATTTCATCATTATATGTCTGTTTACTATCACCAAAGTGTAGTTCCAGACATCCTGACTTGCCTGGACTGTTATTTGACTACTGGAGCAACAGAACGTACAGAACACGTGCAATGGGGATGTTACAACTCTTCCCCTCTAAATAAAAATTTCATCCTCGAAATTTACCTGATGTGAAGAGCTGAGGGAACTATTGTCTCATTGTCTCCTCGCTCTCCCATGTTACCTCTTCCGTGTTGTGGTGTCTCCATAGGATTTTCACTAGTGGAATTGTCTTATTTCTGAGCTCTTTTACCTTCCTTGCCAAGATTTTAATTGGTTCTTCTTCATATGTCAGGTCAGGTTGTACTACAATTTCTTCTGCTGAGATGACATGTGAAGGATCTGATATGTATCTTCTGAGCATCGAGACATGGAACACATTATGTATATTGTCTAGCTCAGGTGGTAAGGCTAATCTGTAGGCTACTGGTCCCACACGTTCTATCACTTCATATGGGCCAATGAACCTAGGGCTTAATTTTCCCTTTTTCCCGAATCTCAACACTTTCTTCCACGGTGATACTTTGAGAAATACTTTCTCGCCAACTTCATACTCAATCTCCTTTCTTTTCAAGTCAGCATAAGATTTCTGTCGATCTGAGGCAACTTTCAAATTGGCCTTTATCAGTTTCACCTTTTCCTCTGTTTGTTTTATCAAGTCTGGCCCCACTAGCTTATCTTCACCCAACTCAGTCCAACATACAGGTGTTCTGCATTTTCTCCCATACAGTGCTTCATAGGGTGCCATTTGTATGCTAGCTTGATAGCTATTATTGTATGCAAATTCTGCCAGTGGAAGGTATCTGTCCCAACTTCCCTCAAACTCAATAACACAACTTCTCAGCATATCCTCGAGGACCTGGATTATTCTTTCTGATTGTCCATCCGTCTGAGGATGAAAAGCCGTACTAAAATGGAGTTGTGTGCCCAAGGATTCTTGTAATTTCTTCCAAAATCTATATGTAAACCTCGGGTCTCTATCAGATATAATGGAAAGTGGAATTCCATGTAGTCTAACTATCTCACTGATGTACAATTCTGCTAGCTCTTCCAGTGAGTAGTCAATTCTGATTGGCAGAAAATGTGCTGATTTGGTCAACCTATCCACAATCACCCATACTGCATCATGCTTCTTCTGAGTGAGAGGTAGACCACTGACAAAGTCCATAGTGACTTGGTCCCATTTCCATTCAGGTATGTTTATGAGCTGTAACAAACCTGATGGAACTTAATGTTCTGCTTTGACTTGCTGACACGTCAAGCATCTAGTTACATAGTCAACTATGTCCTTCTTCATACCTGGCCACCAGTATCGGAGTTTCAGGTCAGGGTACATTTTTGTGCTTCTTGGGTGCATAGCATACACACTGTTATGTGCTTCTTTCAGAATACTGGCTTTCAATACTTTATCATATGCAACACACACTCTTTCTTTATAGTACAGGCACTCATTTTCTTTCACTTCATATTCAGTTTCCTTCCCCTCAATGATTTTGCCCATAACAGCCATTAATTTCCCATCTGTCTTCTGCCCATCCTGTATCTGTTCTAACAGATTCGGCTTCACTTGCAACTCATCCAAACTAACTCCATCAATGGAAGGTATCTATTCTTGCTTCCGGAGAGAGCATCAATATAATTTCTAAATGTTTTCTCAAATACCTACATCATTCCTTTTTGTCAAAAATATTTAAATACTGATAAGACTCCATATCGATGTCCAGATATCTTCATCCTCAAGGTGTTCTTTCTAATTTATAGCAATACTGAATTTTTTAAGCTCATAGCAATTTTTGTGGTAATGGTAGTCCACATTACTGTAACTGAGTCTCTGACTCTAGCTACATTAAAAGTGTTGTCTTTCAATACGCTAGTTCTGAAGTTTTAAATTTCTGACTAGAATTTTCACATTTATTTCCCATAATAGTACTCTATTCGGGCGTAACTGTATCAAATTATAGATTACTTACAAATATTCTTAGTTTATTGTACCATGAGGAAGCACGTAGCTCTATACAATAATCCCATATCAGTACTGTAATCTGCAGCTTACAATACAAACATCGAGAATATTACATAGCCACTACGTTATAACCTCATGAACTAGGTTTTCTACTTCTTTTTCTAATGCCCTCTGTGACTCTGAGTCAATATCTTAACTTTGAAAAATCAAAAGTAAACAGATTGCATAGTGTCACCTCGACTCTTATGAATGCAATGCATGTATGCACACTAGTTCTTTCTACTTATCTTTGCCTAGGAACGCCTAAACCGTGCTCTGATACCACTAAATGTAACACCCCTCACCCGTCTACAGTGTAGCCGAGCAAGACGTGCTACACGGCGTGCCGGAGCACCTGATCTTATCTGATTTCATTATAGTTCTAGATTTACTTATTCAAAAACTTTATCTGAGGTTTAGGCTATTTTTACTTTTATCAAAATCTGACTAACTTGGAAAATTCAAAAATTTCAATGATAATCCAGCAGAGTGCTGGCAGTAATTTGGACTAACAGTTCTTCTGAACCTGCCAAAAATAATTTCAATATATACTCAAATTCATAACTCGAAATCAGTCTCAAAATTTTTCATACTCAATCTCAATCAGAATCAACATGAACAGATACTTAACTCATATATCAAAATTCTTACATTTTATTATTTTGCATAATTTGCCAACTAATTACATAAATTTGTCAAGTACAGGATGTACAAATAATTTACATTATACTTAGAATGAACAAAATACATAACATGTATAAATATGAGCCCTATCTACACGCATTGCTGAGGAGGTGACAACCTTCAATTCTTCTGACACTTCTGCTGATCTGGACTCCAAAAATCTCAGTTGACAGTCTACTGGTTTTACCTTCAGTACCTGCGTGAGGAAGCAATTCCATCGCGCTAAGCATTTCTGCTTAGTGGTGCAATAGTATAACAAGAAATAATATATATACAAATAAAGAAAGAAATAAATCATAATTCGGATACTCGAGAATTAATTTAATTTGGTATGGTATTTCTAGTATCAACGATCTTATATACTAGTTTGTTCCCCTTTGGAAGTGCTTAGTTTATAACTTTTCAGTAATACTACCCAGTATACAAATTATTCTAACTGTATTGTATTTCAAGTCTCTACGATTCTGCAATTTATATTTTTGTTATGTTGCTTTTGCTAATTTCTTTTACTCATTCATTCAATACTTAATTTAATTGTACTGAAATTTCATTATACTTAACTTAGCTTCCTGAATTGAATAATGTTTTAAATGACTGCCTGTAACACCCCTAAGTTCGGTAGTGCGTTCTACTATTCCGATGACCAGTGCTGTCCGGACAGCTAGGATGCCTAGAACTACACTTCGTTATGTGTGAGGAGACATAAAATAATGAAATACAAGAAAAGAAAATACAAGAAAAACAAAGGAAAAATAATAGCAAAGAAATGTAACCAAGTTAAGCGAGCCGGGAACCCTAGCGATGGGTGATCAGACCGAAGTCACGGCGTGGACCGTTGATCTGCCCTGGATCATGGGAACCCTGGAAAATATTTTTAGGACTTAAAGAGACATCAATTGAAGTATAAATATCATTAGAAATATCAAAGAAAAATTAAATAATTAGTACAAAGAAAAGTGAGAAATTGAAAAACGGACAAAACTCGGTGTTACCGAAAAATCGGGAATGCAACCCGAACAGGGGCATTATGGTCATTTGACATCCCGAATTGTCTTTTGACCTAAATGTCCATAAAAAAATAAATAATATTACACTTAGAAAATAAAATGAAAAATTAGTTTAGTGGTATCTAATGCAAATAACCAAAAGTGGAGTGAAAGTGTGTAATTAGCACATTAAACATATTAAATGAATTAACTAATGTGAGTGGACCACTAAGGAATTTTAAAATGTATTAAGTGGGCAGATTGCTCCACTAAAATATCATCTTCAACATTAGAAACCTCCATTGCCGTGAATGAAAAGCTCCCAAAACCTCCATGGCCATTTTTCTTCAAGCTTGATCCACTCCTTCATTTCATCTCTAATCACCTAGGTAGCTTCATTAAAAATTGTCCCCACATCACAAGGAAGAGTTTGATACCAAAATCAAGAAGTTTAATCAAAGTTTAGCAAGTTCCAACGATAGGTAAGTTTACATTTTTGAATATTGCTTTGTTAAACTTTGTGTACATGTTATGGGTGTTGGATTTGTGAAGAAAATTTTCAAGTTTGAGGAGTTATTGATATGTCCATTTTGGACAGCCATGGAGTTATATATTTAATGATTTATTATTACATATATTTGATGTAAATTCATGTTGAGTAGAGGGATTTAACATCCTAGTAAGTTATTTCCATGAAAATGTGGTGATTGTGCACTTAAATTGGAGATTGACGAATTGTGGGACACTTTGGCATTGTAGAACATTTCGGCAGCCTTGGGACACTTTGATAAATGTATGAGTTCATGAAGGTATTGGCAGAATATTGACATTGAGGATTGATGGATATGTATATAGATTGGTTGTGTAAAGTGTATGTAAGAATGAGTAATGTTTAGGTGTATATGTGATTGTACTTAGACTTTGTAAATTTGAGTTTTAATTGGTGTATTGAGGATAATTATAATCTGCCCAAAGTGACTTTAAAGTGAAGAGGTATGTGGTTTTGGTAATGTACCAAAACAGAATTGGTAAGGGAAGTGGACATATAGCAATTAAATGTGTAATGGATACATGTATATGTAAGGTAATTAAGGGCAGTATGCATTTTAGCCTATAACTTTAAATGTGTAACCTCAATTGGTATGAGACCAATTGGAGGTGAAACTAGGCACAAAATTTGCCAACTTTCATTAAGAAAGCATACCAAAATTCTGCTTGCAAGGTGACATAAAAAAATGACCAATTCGGATTAGGTGCAATTGAGGCCTGAAAATTGACCAATTGGGCAGCAGATTTTCAAATTATTTGCTGTAAATTTTATCAATGTATATTGTACTATATTTTAAATTATAATTGTGCACCACTGAGTTCACCACTCAGCGATAGCTTTGTATGCTGTCGCAGGTGAAAAGAGCGTAGAGCAATTGAGTAAACTTCTTTGAAGAGACATTCAGATCAGCTCCAGGTATAACCATATACGCAGGTTTTGATGTATGCATGTAATAATATGTATGTAAATTATTTAAACAGTTGTATAAAAACTCTTGTAAAATATTTTAGCATGTAATTAAATATAAATTATTGTAAATGTAAATTTGAGATTTCATTTACTTGAACAGTCTTATGATATAAACTTTGAGTCTTGCAATCAATGAAATGTTTCTTTATGATGAGATTAGTTTGAAAATGAATTGATTGTTTATGGAGAATTGAATTGTGAATTGAAATGAAGTTATTGGAGTTGTAATTGAGAAAACATATTGGGAGCATTTTCTTTTGCAGGATTGAAGAACTGTTTTCTAAAAATACAGCCGGCACTTTGCCGAAATTTAAAAAAAAAAAAAAAATTATAACACCAGATTTTAATCGATGAATTAAAGTTCACAAAAATTATTTTAAAATCCCTTGTAGTATATCTAATGGGTTATCGGTAGGCGAGGTACGGTAATTCATTAGGTGTACTACGGGATCATGTTACATCTTACAGAGGAGTAGGGTGTGACAGATAATATGATTATATTGGAAGTGTTTTTAACAGATTCAGAAGAACTGTTTTTCTAATTTACAGCCGGCACTCTGCCAGATTTTCTATAAAATTTGCGAAAAATTCAGATTAATAAAAAATTGTAAATAAATGAAATAAAAAGGGTAAATTGTAATGGAAATATGAATTGGTGGTCCGACACACTGTGTGGCATATCTTACTCGGCTACACTGTAGACGAGCAAGGGGTGTCACATAAACCCTATCATAGAAGATGCTTAATTGAAAATTTTATGAAAATATTAACCCATGAATTTGATACTACAAATCTATCCAACCTTTCTTCAATATTTTTATTGCCCCCTTGCCCTTCAGTCCAATTGTATTTATATCCCTCAAAACCAAATCATCAAGATCACCAAAAAGAAGAGCATCTCTAAATTCATCCAAACACCTAAAAACTCTCAAATTCCCTCCCTTCTTCTCATGATGAAACAAAACTTCATTGAAATATCCACCACAAAGCCATGGAAGAAAAGAGCTAGAACATAATGATGACCACATATTCCAAGTTTTATACCTCTATGACTCAAGCCAACCATAAACCCTTATAAATTACAATGAACCATTAACCTTAATGTCAATGTGGAGATTTGAAAAGGAAGCAACTAAATAGAAAATTCAAGCAACCACATCAAATACAAACCTCCACGTCTACCCGCCATTTAAACACAACTCACCTCCACATTGTGAACATATCCCATTTTATTTTTAATAACTACCATATATAAAGATTTCAGTTTAATCTCAGGTAAAAAATCCTTTTTAAGAACTTTAAGTTGAATCAGCTTTTTAAGGGACCAAATTACATGAGAGTTTGCAAGCCCCTGTAATTCCAGCATAAAAGACTCAAAGCATTTGGCAAGACTTGTCACACCCTACTCCCCTGTAAGATGTAACATGATCCTGTAGTACACCTAATGAATTACCATACTTCACCTACCGATAACCCATTAGATATACTACAAGGGATTTTAGAATAATTTTTGTGAAATTTAAATCATCGATTAAATCTTGTGTTGTAAAATTTTTCAAAATTTCGGTAAAGTGCCGGTTGTATTTTGAGAAAACAGTTCTTCAAACCTGAAAAGGAAAACACTCCCAATATGTTTTCTCAAATACAACTCCAATAACTTCATTTCAACTCACAATTCAAATCTTAATAATCAAATCAATTCATTTTCAAACCAATCTCATCATAAAGAACATTTCATTGATTATAAGACTCAACATTTATATCACAATAATTTACATTTAATTGCGTACCAAAATATTTTACAAGAGTTTTTATACAACTGCTCAAATAATTTACATACATATTATTATATGCATACATCAAAACCTATGTACATGGGTAAACCTGGAGCTGATCTGAATGTGTCTTCAAAGAAGCTTACTCAATTACTCTATGCTCTTTTCACCTGCGACAGCATACAAAGCTATCGCTGAGTGGTGAACTCAGTGGTGCACAACTATAATTTAAAATATAGTACAATATACCTTAACAAAAAATACAGCAAATAATTTGGAAATCTGGGTACTCATCAAATTCCAAAAATCAAATTATTCATTGCCAATAACATAAATCATTTGTATAAAATGACTTTGATCACGGAATTACATTTATCAAATCATAACTAACCATTTAAGGTAATTCCAATAAAATCAATTATACATAAATCATAATTGAAATCACAATTCTTTACTATTAAAAAAAGCCATTCTTTATCTCAAAAACCATTCTTTATCTCACTAGCTATGCAAGACTAATCCGAAAGGGCCATCTTCGGGGTGATTCTAACTCCCTATGGCCGGGGAGGTCGAATCGGATTCTAACTCCCTATGGTCGGGGAGGTCGAATCATCGTGCACAGTACACATCACAATAATGAATCTTCTGAAAGGGCCATAACATAAAACTTAGATCTGACCTCTAATAAGAGGAGAATCTAAGCCTGTGCACGTACCATGGTAATCAAAACACAACTAACTCCATTGTCTTCTCAACAAATGAGAGAGACAGGTAATAACCTAGTCAAGCATCTATAGTGAGATATAAAACAATATCACAATTCTTTTAGTGAGCATAAATCACAATACAATTCGAATCAAAGTCAATTCCAATATCCAATAATTTTTATGCCCATCACAATTCAAAACATGTTCTATCACAATTTTCCAAAACATAATTTATTCAATTCACAACAATGCTTAATACTTGTGGAAATACCATTTCACAAAGCTAAATTCATACATACTATAACAATTTCAATAATCATTGAATTAAATCCAATGCTTGTTAAACATTATACATAAGAAAAATATGTCATTTAATCATATGAAATATTCAGAACAAAATCAGTTAAAAACTAGTTATGCACAAACCTGATTTGAGTCACTCCTAGGCCTTGACTCAATGTTCTTTATGCTTCTCAATATCCTTATCAACTGAAACACACAATTTAAAGTGTTTCAGTACTCAATGAATTTGTTTCCAACCATAAAATCCAATATCTAAATTTTTTTGGTACTATTCCCTTCAATTCATTTCATTAGTCAACTTATAATGTTGACCCTTGATGCACTCTGAGTCAATTCCAATGTTACCAATATGTCACATTTTATAGCCCTTTAGTGTTGGTATATGTTACCAAATTCATTTTCAAGTGTATTGCATTTTGTTGCAATTTACCTGATTTCGATGTACTATTTTGACCTAGCCGGACGACCTAGTTCCCTCAGTTTTCGAGTTTTGGTCCAAACTACAAACTTGTAGGTCTATGTCTTATTGCACGCGGGGCAAAATTTCAGGTCATTCTGAGTAGTGTAGACTAAGATATGATCAATTTACCAATGCTGGACAGAATACACTAAAATGGTAGGCTTAGGTCATTTTTAGGTCACTTTTGGTTCAGCCAGTTTTGGTACCTGAATTTGTGCAAGCTATTTGGCTTGGTTCTGGCTATTTCTGGGCTTTGGTATCTTCATAAGAATTGTAGATCTATGTCTAAACTATTCACGGTAAAAATTTTAGGTCATTTGGACCTGTTTTGAGTAAGTTATGTTCAAAAAACTAACTACTGCCCAAATGGTCAATTTTCAGGCTTTCAAGTCACTAATCCGGATTTGGTCATTTTTTAAGTCACCTTCTAGGCAGAATTTAGGTAAGCTTCCTTCATAAAAGTTGGCACATTTTGTGCCTAGTTTCACCTCCAATTGGTCTCATACCAATTGGAGTCACACACTTATGGTTCTAAGCTAAAGTGTACATTGCCCTGTTACACATTATTCAACACTTACCAATTACACATTCAATACTTACCAAGTTTACCTTTCATGCCAATTCTGATTTGGTACCATAACATTAACACACTTTACATCACATTTTGGTCATTTTGGGCAGCTTGTAACCACTCTCAACATTCACATTATAACTCAGAATTTTCAAAGTCCAATTACAATAATTTAACCACATGAACATACCCCATTTACATGTCCAAATCCAAACAATTATTCACATGCACATGCTGCCACCATAAGCAACATAATTCAACAATATTTTATGAACTTAAACACTTCAATCTTCTTCATGGGCTGCCACAAGTTTACACATACCCATTAACTTCCATTTTCACTTTTCAAGCTTACAAATCAAACTTTACACATGGAATTCAACTTCAATATAATTAAACATTTAAATCAACATCCAAAAAACCATTTACATGCAAGGGCAAGCTGTTCATGGTGAGGTTTCATGGCTGCCAAAATGCTCCATCACCAATAATTCATCAAACCTCAAATTTCTTCCATAATTCAACTCACCCAAAACTCAAAACAAGGATTAGTGAAGGTAAATGGAAAGATTAAGCACTAACCTCAACTTGAGCTTCACAAATCCATGGAATTTCCTCTCTTTTTTGCTGCCCACATACTACCCATGGTGTGAAGACCACTTTTAATGAAGGGAGTTTGAAGAAATATGGCTTGAATCATGGTAGATTTGAGCTTATGCATGAATGGCCATGGAGGAAGCTTGGAAGAACATTTGGCCATGGAAGAACTTGAGAAAGCAATTCGGCAAAGTGAAAAAAATGAGGAAGAAAGTGAATGTGCATGCTGTCCACTTGGTTTTATATGTCCACTAATCCCACTTAGTGGAGCACTAACCATAAATTAATGATTTAATTAGTTAAAGTTTCATAATTTGCACATTTGCCTCATTTCTTTCACTATTTAAATAATGTACCACATTTTTATTTTTCATGAAATTTTCAAAGTGTAATACCACTTAGTTTTAATGGACATTAAGGTGAAAAGTCAACTCTAGGTGTCAAATGACCAAAAATGCCCCACTTCAGTTAATATTCCCGATTTTTTGGTAACACCGATTTTTGTCTGTTTCTCAAATTTTCATTTTTCTTTATACTAATTTGTTATTTTTCCTTTGATATTTCTAGTGTTAATTACGTTTCAATAAAACTTTACTCATGTCCCGAAATTTAATTCCGAGGGTTCCCTGCGGTCCTGGGGTCGACGATAGCCTTCTCGGTGCAGTCACCCATCGCTGTGGTGCCGGCTCATTTAACTTAGTTTCATTTTCTCTCTTTTATTTTTCCTTAATTTTTCTCATCACATATTTCATTATTTTATGCTTGTTTACTATCACTGGAGTGTAGTTCCAGGCATTTCGACTTTTCGGGGCAGACATTAGCCGTCGGAATAGTAAGACGTGCAGACTACGAAAATGAGGGTGTTACAAGACTACACGAATATCTTAATGTCACAGCACCACTTTAATCATTCTCCCCCTTCTATCTCTTACCATTTAATTGAGCATCCAAACCATCACCATCCAATTCCCTACGCTTTCCATGGTATTGCATTCCTATACCAAAGGCAACAGCATCTGACTTCCAAGCTTTTCTTTTCCATTAATTGAGAAGGTTAGGGACTAGTTGAATTTGGTTGGTGAAGCTAACGAGAAAATCAAATTTTGAGGTTATAGTATTTAAGGTAGCTACAATTATAGGAGTAGCATGTGAATTTGAATTTGGTTTAGGTGCTCGATGGATTAGGCTTATGGAGCTAAAAGGAAGGTCAGTGTTTGAGGGTCAATAATTTAGGGTGTCAGCAATTTTGGGAGTAGCATGTGAAAGAGAGCTGACATCAATGGATAGGACTAGTTGAGGTTTAATGGCTAGCTATGGTGTGTTATCTTGCGAAAAATTATTTGATATGCATAGGACAAGGGCTGGCAAACTAGAATCTGGTTAGATAACCACTATTGGAATCACATCAGGCATTGAAAACAAATTATGCTGGGGAGTAAAGATCCTAACATTCGAGAAGAAAATAGTTGCATTGTCACTAAGCTCGACCATTTTATAAAGCTCTTTCTTTCCCACTTCCGATTGATTTCCATTGTTTACATTAATTACACTACCCTTCCTTGACATATTTATATTATGAAGCTAGATTATTATGTCATCCTTAGGAAAAAAGACTATCACAATTGCTCGAAGATTTTGATGAAACATTGTGACACACCTAGATTCTCTTAATGATGACTATCAGACCCTACTCTAGTGTGCACACCATCTGTCATCGAAGAATGAGAAAAAAAAAAAAAAAAAAAAAGGTCTTACAATGCCACTCGTTTCTGCTTTTTGTGAAAAGCCTGTGACCCTCTTCAATGACGATGCCTTTAGCCATTCACCATACCGCATCTTAACACTTGACAGATTTGTACCATCCACACAATCGTCACATTCACTAAGATAACCGAAGTTAGGTAGGCCTTCATATTTAAATGGAATCCAGAAAGAATCTTAACTCCCAATCTAATTTTAGTGCCTTTAATCATGGGCTTATTCCAAATCAACTCCACCTTAAATCTAATAAGCTTACCCCAACTCAATTCCTCCTCCTTATATCAATCCACAAACTTCCCAATCTACGAACCTAGAATTCTAGCAATTTTTTCATTTATACAATTGAGTGGAAGATCATAAGCTCTTACCATAGAGAAGTAGAAGAAAAATCCAACATGGAAGGTTGCTCATTACCCAAAACCTCCTTATGAACCAGAAGGTGTTTGTCAAAATGTCATGGTTCATTCTGGATAACAATTTTTAGAACCTTAGCATTTTTTAAAACAAACAAGATGACATCCTTACCCCATTTCCTCACCTACAAGCCATGTTTAGATTTCTAAGATTTTGATATTGTCTCCATCAACACATACTTATTCACCCGCACTATCTGCCTACATCTTTCCCGTTAGATAAAAAAAGGTTTTACTCACAAGATCAGCCCCTACATATTCATTAATATTAATGATCTCATCTTTCTCCCTTGTGGTATTATAGAGAAAATCTATCTTCCTCCTTACCCTTCTCGATAAAATCCATGACATCCACAACACCATAATGGATAAAAAAAAATCTAAACAATAGAGAGAAAATATATGTAACACGAGATAAATCCTAAAACCACAAAAAGAAAAAGGCAAAGAAACACAAGAAAAAAAAAAACAACACAAAATAGCCTAGAAAAAAGACAGAATCAAACGAGAAACAATAAAGCAAAAACTGCACATAAATGGAAAAACATAAATTATAAAATGAAGCAAGAAAAAAAAAGCACCAAACAGAATAACGCCATAAGACAAATGCACAAAAAGATAAAAATATGACAATTTCAATCAAATAAAGGCACACAAAAGAAAAGCAAACCTAGGATGTAGACGATTTCCAATGAGGAGCGATAAAGCACTAATTTCGAGGAATCCTAGCCACCTACGCGGGACAATACTCTTACCGCAAGAGAATCCATATTTTTGTAAGAGAGCAATATTTTTATGCAATCTAAAAATATAATATAATGTATATATATATATTTCTTTTTTACTTCTCTCTTCCTTTTTCTCTCCCTCTCTTGCAGTCTTTTATTTCTTCTTCTTCTTGTCATTTCCCTCCTTCCTCCTTATCCATCCTCTCAAAATTTTTTTCCCTTTTCCTTATCCATCCTCTCTTTTTTTTTTTTTTTTTCATCATTCCTTTGTCTTAGATATTTTGAAGTTTTATGCTTCTTTAATCTTAATTTGATACTTCAATTGGGATATGAGCATAAAGAAGGGATTAAAAATATAAATAAATAAACAAATTTAATTAAATTTTTTTACAATTTTTTTATTATACTTATAGAAAATTATAAAATTTAATATGTAAAATAAAAGAATATATATATATATATATATATATATATATATATATATATATATATATGATTAATTGTCAAAAAAAAACTCTAAAGTTTGGTAATTTTTGTAATCAAACCCTAAAATTTTTATAATTGTCAATTAAACCATCACGTTTGATTGATGTCTTAAATTAACCAAACAGTTAAAAAACTATTAATATACTTAACAGGAGTTCCACGCTAGCTATTATATTATCATTATAGAAGCCATATCAGAAACCCCAAATTAGGGTTAATTTCCAAAAAAAAACTATGAAGTTTGTCAATTTTGCAATTAAACCCTAAAGTTTGCATAATTCCAATTAAACCTTGTACCACCCCTACATGCATAATCTTGTGCATTTCACTGTTCTTGTGACCGGTGTCGATCCGGACAATTAAGAGGATTATAATCATATTTAAGTCACCTAGAAAAGCCCTGAATAAAAATTAATAGTGATTACTCGAAGGTTAAATATAGATCAGAAAAATAGAATATAAAAAGTTAAATGAGACGGGGGTCACAGCGATGGGTGACCGCACCGGGAAGTGACTGCGAGGTCAGTTATAACCATGTTTTCGTACGGGGCATTGTGACACCACAGTCCTAGGAAAAATTGCGAAGCTAGGGGAAATGTAAAAATCACAAAAAAAGGTTGAGAACTAGATCAAATAATTAGGACAGGATTTTGAAAGAAACACTGAATTATTGACAAACCGGATCAGACCGGCGATGGGCAAATTGGTCAAGTCACCCCTAGAGGTGACTCATGACTTAACTGTCCAATAAAATGTGAGAAATTAAAATTGATAAATATATAATTAAATTGAATAAGTTATGAAAAACCAAAAGAAAAGTAAAAGAGATTTATGACATCATCAAGTGACATAAGCATGACCTAAAAACATAATATAATTTTGGAATTTTTAAAATTATGGATAATTAACACATAAAAGTCAAAAATGGAATTGAAAAGTAAAAATATTTTCTTTCATCTTCCTTGGTCGGCCAACATATCCTTTTCCTCTCTCTCTTATCTTTTTTCTTCCTCCATTTTTAAAGCTTGAAAGCTTGAAAATTTTCAAGTCCCTTCCATAATTCCCTTAAATTGCAACATAAAATCTTGAAATTTTACCTTGGGTTAAATATTGAAAGTGGAAGAAAGGAGAAATTTTAAGAGTTTGAAGAGATTGAAGAGCTCTATTTAAGGTAAGTCTCTCTCTTAGTTTAAATTAAGTTATATGCAATGAAAAATGAGTTGAATAACTAGTAAATGGCTTAAAAATTGAAAAAATTATGTAAGTAGAGAGAGAGAGAGAGAGAGAGAGAGAGATAAGATTTTTGGCCAGCCATGGAGGGTAAGAAATTGATGTGTTTTCCTTCAATTAATTATGTATGCAAATTTAATTGAGTATGTATATGTTAATAGAACACTTCAATTTCATGGATTGTGCAAATTAGACAATTAGGGTTTATAACCTTAGGGTTTTGGAGAGAAAATTTGAGAAATTGGTAAATTGATGTACTTTGACCTAAATGAGACTCAAAATGGTCAATTGAGACAAATGAGGATGTGTTTGAATGACTAGAACTAAAACCAAATTCAGATAGGTAGGGGTCCAATTCTGGATAGCCTAACCTAGGTCCTTTTCAGGGACCAAAATTGCAATTCTATTACTCCAATTGGTATAAGGCCAGTTGTAGATGAAAATAGACACATAATGACATAATTTTCATGTAGAAATCATGCCCAGAAAATAACATTAAGATAGTGAACAATTAGGTCGAATCTGGGCAATGTACACTACCACTGTACAAAAATGACCAAATGAACAGTGTTTGTTCATTTGGCCATAACTTGGTCTAGGAAGGTCCAAATGACCAGATTATTATGGCATTGGAAAGATATGACATAGTACTACAAATTTTATGAAGAACACCAACCCAAATTCTACCCATAACCAAGTTGAATTGTAACCCAAAGTTGGGTCACCAAAACTGCTAGAACCAGAATTGCCCAGAATTTCTGGGTTTGAACCAATCCGGTCAATCTTAGAAAAATAGGCATAACTTGAGCTACAAAACTCCAAATGGAGTGATTCAAAAAGGAAATTAAATGTAAGATAATAAGGAACAACTTTGATGAAGGATACTTAGCCAAATTCTCACAGTAATCAGACTAATGGAATAGTAGAAAACAAAGGACTAAAACTGAAAAATTGTAATTTCTCTTAGGAGACTTATTGAATTGGCAAACAATGCCAACAAAATTGACACCCAAAATGTGGTATATGAGTGCAATTAGAATTAATAAACCTATTAAGTATCGAAAAGTCAACATTTTGACTTGAATAGTGTCATGAATAGTACCACTATACACAAAAATATGAAAGACCCAAAATTATAAACCGTAATAGGTAGGATAAATCTGCAAAGAAATTGTTGAAATTTAAGTATTAAAAATAGATACTGAAGCACTTTAAATTTTTGTGTTTCAATTAAAAATGGATCTTCGAAGGAGAAATGAAAGGTGGAGTAAATTAATGAACAAAGAGGTTTGTGCACAACTAGTTTTTAATTGATTTATTCTGAATATTTCATATGATTATTTGATGTTATGTTCTTCATTTATTATGTTTACCCAGCATCGAATTCATTTCAATGATTATTGAAAATTTGTTATAGTATAAATGAGTTTAGTTTTGGGAAAATAGTTCAGTTATGATTTTATTTTAGATATGGATTGAATGAGTTCAGTTTTGAAAATTTGTAATTGAAATGAGATTTGCATGGAAAAATACAAATTTATGTTTTGAATTGTGATGCGCATAAAAATTATTGAATATTGGAATTGACTTTGAATGGAATTGTGTTGTGATTTATGCTCACGAAAATGACAAAGAGATTCATGATATTATTTTATATCTCACTATAAATGCTTGACTAGGTTATTACTTGTCTCTCTCATTTGTTGAGGAGACAATGGAGTTAGATTTGTTTTGATTACCATTGTACGTGCACAGGCTTAGATTTTCCTCTTATTAGAGGTTAGATCTAAGTTTTTCATTGGCCCTTTCGGAAGTTGCATTATTGTGGTGTGTACTGTGCATGGTGATTCGACCTCTCCGACCATAGAGAGTTAGAATCTCGATTCGATCTCCCCGACCATAGGGAGTTAGAATCACCCCAAAGATGGCCCTTACGGATTAGTCTTGCATAGTTAGTGAGATAAAGAATGGGTTTTGAATAGTGAGAATTGTGATTTCAAATAGGATTTATGCATAATTGATTTTATTGAAATTAAGCTTTGTTTCCATAAATTACTGGAATTACTTTAAATGTTCAGTTAAGATTTGATAAATTGAAATTCTTGAGCAAAGTCATTTCAACAAATGATTTATTTTATTGGTTACGAATATTTTGATTTTTGAAATTTTCATTAACTTTCAAGATTTCCAAATTCTTTGCTAAAATTTTTGGGTATTGTATATTATGTTTTAAATTATAGTTGTGCACCACTGAGTTCACCACTCAATGATAGCTTTGTATGCTGTCGCAGGTGAAAGTAAAGATTGAGTAGCCGAGTGAGATTTCCGGTAGCTTCGCCTTGAAGACTCATTGGGATTAGCTTCAGGTATATTAAAGGTATACCCTTGTGCATTAGATTTTGATGTATGCATATAATTATATGTATGTAAATCGTTTGAGCAGTTGTACAAGAACTTTTGTAATATTATTTGGGGTATATAATTAAATGTAAATTATTGTAATATTCAAATTTATTTCTGAGTTTTGTAATTAATGTAAATAATTAAATTTTTGTATTTTGTGAATGATAAATTATTTCCTTTTCTGAAATGAGATGTTCAGTGTTGGTTTAAAAATGTGCTGAGTTGATTGCTACAAATGATTTATTCATTATTGGGATTGAATTGTGTGGAGAAATGAATTTTATTGGAGTTATGGTCGAGTAAAAATATTAGGAGTGTGTTTTTTTTTAGGTTTTGAAGAACACTTTTCTCAAAATACAGCCAACACTCTGCCAAAATTTTGAAAAAAATTTCGTAACACCAGATTTTAATCGAGGATTTGATCAATGATCAAAATTTCAAATAAAGGCTTTTTAATAAATATTCAACATTCCACCACTATAAAAATGATCGAAAATTATTTTAAAATCTCTTGTAGTATATTTAATGGGTTACCGGTAGGTGAAGTACAGTAATTCATTAGGTGTACTATGGGATCATGTTATGCCTTACGAAGGAGTAGGGTATGACATGTTTTAATGGTATCAGAGCAATGGTTTTAAAGTAAATTTTGAATTGTGAATTTAAAATATTTTATCAATAAATACAACTACTCAAATGTTTAATACATATAGTACATTTACATCATAAATATGAACTAATGGAGAGAAATCTCCTTGTGTAGGTTATCCCAGGAAAAGAAGATTTTGTGAATAAAAATGGAAGAGGGAGATAAAACAGTAGAATAACCAGTTACAGTTGAGGCACAAGGGGAGGCCTCAGCTCCTCAGAGTGTCAAAAGTCCGACTGTACCAATTCCACTGGTATAAATTACCGCACAAATGGCCACTTTCTTCCAACAAATGGTTGATCATCTGTCAGCCCAAGCTCAAGTACAGACCCAACCCCCACAACGGCAGCATGAAATCGAGAAGAGTGAGAAAACTAGTGGTCAGAGCTAGAATAGTAATTTGGGGAAGAGAAAAGAATTTGAAGAACCCCGAGCTCAGGGATATGACAGAGGCGAATCATCAGAACAGAAGCGACTAAGGTCCAGTCATCGAAAAACTAGAAGCTCATATCCTCCTCGCATCTACAACTCTTATGGCAAACTACATGGGGGCATTTGTCATAAAGCCACTGGAGCTTGCTACAATTGTGGAAAGCTTGGACACTTTACTAGAGATTGTACTAGAGAACCTCGATCTACTCTTCGAAGTTCATAAACAGTCAATAGAGGTCGAGATAGAAATAGAGTTGGTACTCCTCGCAATCATAGCACAGCAAATCAACCCAAACATAATAGCGCATCAGCTAGAGCGTCCACTATGCTCCAAGGAGAAAGAGCAAAAACTTCGAATGTAGTGGCTGTTAAGTTCTTGATTTTTAGAAGAAACAATTAGTTATTATTTGATCTCAGCACTACTTGTTTGTATGTTAGTGTTAGAATTATATGTTTTTCTGTTGTTCCTTTGCATGGGAATAAATTTTGATGCATTAATAACTAGTCCTTTAGGATATAAACCACGATAACAAGTGTGATTGACATTAATTTTGAAAGAGTTTGTTAGCGAAAAGTATTTTCTAACGCACCATAAATTATAAAGCTAATTAGTGAGCCTATTTAATGTAAGGCAAGAGAACCTAAAAGTAAGTTACAATAATAGAATTGCTCTGGATGAGGGCAAAAATGTTACTATTAGTAATTGTTAAAGGATATTGTAATCAGAATGAGTTTCAAATATTAGTAAGTTCAAAAAGAATAAAATGTAGGAAAGTTTGAACTATTGGAATGATCGTAGTAACTATGCAATGTTCTTAATGTTTGTACTATAAGTGTAACACCCCGAACTTCCGAGTTATGAATAGTACCATTTTTGGTCCGTGACTATTCTATTCAAAGACACCTTGAGGACCAAAAATAAAAGGAAAATAAATTGAGACAGACATAATAAAAGTTTAAGTAACCAAAAAATTTAAGGATTAATCGAATATTATTAAATAGGAGGATTATGACCCGATGAGGGGTATTTTAGTCAATTCACCTCAAGAGTTGACTTTTGACCAAAATGTTACTTAAATTAAATGAAATTAATGAATTGAATTATGGGGTAAAATTTGAAGAAAAATTTAAGGAATAAAAACTTAAAATTTCATTTCCATTATGACAAAATTAAAATTAATGACTTATGGGCTTTTAACAATTAAATTCAAGTATTTAATTAAAGGAAATGAATAAGTATAAAAGGAAGTCTTCTTCCTTTCTCTCCCCCATAGATTGCCCCGCCCCATATTCTCTCCCTCTCCCTTTCTTTTTATTTCTTCTTTCTTCACTCTTCCACTTATAATCTCTCTCAACCCATAATCCCCCAACTTGTCCTCCATGGGTTTTCCATCTAATTGGTAGAGAACATCAAATTAATATTTGATTTAGAGATTAAAAGCCAAGGGAAACAAGAGATTAAAAGAAAATTGAAGATTTGGAGAGTTGGAAGGAAGTCATCAAGAGGTAAGTTCATTAATGCTCATTTAGTTATACAAACCTTAAATTAAGTTAAATTTGAGGCAGAGGAGATGGTTAGAGCTGACAAAAGATTATGATTGTTTGATAGACTATCAGCCTGGAAAGGCTAATGTTGTAGCTTATGCTTTAAGTCACAAAACTATGGCTGGTTTGAGGATTTCTCCATTGTCCATGGTGCATGAGTTAAGGGCATTGCATGCTAATTTGGAGATTAATGAGGATGGGCAGATGGTAGCTACTTGGCAAGTGAAGCCAATGCTAGAAGGCAAATTAAAGCAGTTGCACAAAAGAATGATAAGTATGTGAAGTTAATGGAAGAGGCTCAGAATGGCAAGAAACCAGAATTATCAGTAAATGATGAGGGCTTATTATTATATAAGGGCAGAATGTGCATTCCTGAGAATGTTGAACTGAAGTAGACCATTTTAAAGGAAGCACATGATTCACCTTTTGCAATGCACCCTGGTGGAAACAAAATGTACAGAAGTGTGAAAGAGCACTATTGGTGGAGAGGAATGAAGAAAGACATTACAGAATATGTTGCCAAATGCCTAACTTGTCAGCAAGTAAAGGCAAAACACGAAGTGCCTGCAGGGTTGCTACAGCCATTGTCAATTCCTGAGTGGAAATGGGAAAGAATCACTATGGATTTCATGATAGGACTTCCACATACACAAAAGAATCATGATGCAATTTGGGTTATTATTGATACATTGACAAAGTCTGCACACTTTTTGCCAGTGAGGATGGATTACAGCCTGGAAAGATTGGCCAAACTGTACATTGATGATGTGGTGAGGTTACATGGAGTGCCAGTGTCTATTGTGTCGAACAGAGACCCAAGGTTCACTTCTAGATTCTGGGGTAGTCTCCAAAAAGTCCTAGGAACTAGATTAAACTTCAGTACAGCATTCCATCCACAGACAGACGGCCAATCTGAAAGGATCATTCAGATTTTATAGGATATGCTTTGGGCTTGTGTGATTGAGTTTGAAGGGAGTTGGGACACACACTTGCCTTTAATTGAATTTGCCTACAACAACTGTTATCAGTCAAGCATCGGGATGCCTCCATACGAAGCACTTTATGGCAGAAAGTGTAGAACTCCCTTGTGTTGGGATGAAGTGGGTGAGAGGAAGTTGATTGGCCCAAAATTAGTGCAGCAGACGGAAGAAAAGGTTAAGCTCATTAGAGACAGACTCAAAATTGCAACGGATAGACAGAAGTCCTACACTGTCCTAAGGAGAAGAGATATTTAGTACAGTGTGGGTGACAAGGTGTTCCTAAAAGTTTCCTCATGGAAGAGTATCATGAGGTTTGGTAGAAAAGGAAAACTAAGTCTTCGCTTTATTGGGCCATATGAGGTTCTGGAAAGAGTGGGTCCATTGGCATATAGACTTGCATTGCCTCCGGAGTTGAAAAAGATTCACAATGTCTTCCATGTCTCTATGTTGAGGAGTTATAGATCAGACCCCTCTCACATTTTGCCAGTAGAGGAGATTGAGGTGAATCCAGACCTGACATATAACCAAGATCCCATAAAGATCTTGGCATATGTGGTGAAACAGCTGAGGAACAAGCAAATACCTCTAGTGAAAGTGCTGTGGAACCATCATTCAGGCCAGGAGGCTACATGGGAGCGTGAGGAGAACAAGAGAAGACAGCACCCACAGCTATTCAGAGACTGAGACCAGATAAATTTCGAGGACGAAATTTATTATTAAGGAGGGGAGAATTATAACACCCCGAACCTCCGAATTATGAATAGTACCATTTTTGGTCCGTGACTATTACTATTCAAAGATACCTTGAGAACCAAAAAGAAATGAAAAATAAATTGAGACAGACACAATAAAAATTTAAGTGACCCAAAAATTTAAGAATTCATCGGGTATTATTAAATAGGAGGATTATGACCCGATAAGGGGTATTTTAGTTAATTCACCTCAAGAGTTGACTTTTGACCAAAATGTTACTTAAATTAAATGAAATTAATGAATTGAATTATGGGGTAAATTTTGAAGAAAATTTTAAGGAATAAAAACTTAAAATTTCATTTCCATTATGACAAAATTAAAATTAATGACTTATGGGATTTTGACAATTAAATTCAAGCATTTAATTAAAGGAAATGAATAAGTATAAAAGGAAGTCTTCTTCCTTTCTCTCCCCCATAGATTGCCGTCCCATATTCTCTCCCTCTCCCTCTCTTTTTATCTCTTCTTTCTTCACTCTTCCACTTACAATCTCTCTCAACCCATGATCTCCCCACTTGTCCTCCATGGGTTTTCCATCTAATTGGTAGAGAACATCAAATTAATCTTTGATTTAGAGATTAAAAGCAAGGGAAAACAAGAGATTAGAAGAAAACTAAAGATTTGGAGAGTTAGAAGGAAGTCATCAAGAGGTAAGTTCTTTAATGCTCATTTAGTTATACAAACCTTAAATTAAGTTAGATTATGATGAAATTTCATAAGAAAATGAAAGAAAACATGTATGGAACATAAACTAGGATTTTGGCCAAATTAGAGAAAAGTTAGGGTTTGATGCCTTTGAATGAAATTGATGATGAGATTAAGCTTAGTTGAAGTAGTATACATGATTGGGGCAAAGAAATTGCATGAAATGTGTATAAATTTAATTATGGGAGATTAGGGTTCATGGAAAAATTGGAGCTTTGGTGCTAGAGAGTGAAATTGGTGTGTGTAGTGTTAAATTATGATCATTTGAGGTTTATTTAGTTTGAATTGACATTGGGTTGATGAATGGAAGTAATGAAATGGTAGGATTAGGGAAAATTACAAACTTTGGTGTTTGAAAATTGTGGGGTTTGTGCTAGGAAGTGCCATTGATGTGTCAATGCTAAATTATAGTCATTTTGGATGAATTAAATGTGAACTGAGGTTGATTAGTGGGAATAATTGAAGAAATGAAAATTTGAACCTAGGGCAGAATTTGCACACTGAGTTTAGTGTATTTGATAGCCCATAAATTGAGCTACACAACTCCAATTGGTGTGAAACCAATTGAAAATGAAACTTAAGACATAGGGCTAGAATTTTCATGGAGAGACCCAACCTAGAAACTGCCCAGAAATTGCCTAAAAATTGGCTTGAACTTGAAGATAGAAATCTGGAAACCTGCAGATTTACCATATGAATAGTAAACTTTGCATGGCCATAACTCTCTCTAGAAAACTCCAATTTAGGTGATTCTTGAACCGATAGAAACTTAAAATATAGTAGAACATTTCATATGTGAAACTTAAGGCCAAATTATGGACTTAACCCAATCAAATTACTAAGCAAAGTTGGATCACCAAATCTGCAGAAATTTGGAAACCTGCAGATTTACCTTACAAATAGTAAACTTTGCATGGCTATAACTCTCTCTAGAAAGCTTCAATTTAGGCGATTCTTGAACCGATGGAAATCTAAGACATAGTAGAACATTTCGTATGAAGAACATTAGACCAAATTATGGACTTAACTTGATCAAATTGCTGAACAAAGTTGGATCATTAAATCTGCCAGAACTAAAACTGTAGGGTAAACAGTAACATAAAAAGTAACCGTGTTTTGGTCATAACTTGAGATACACAACTCCGAATTAGGCAATTCAAAAAGGAAAATAAAGTTAAGACCCAGATGAAAAATTTTCATAAAGAACACCTCACGAAATTATGATCGAAACTAGATAAAAATTGGGTTCAAAGATTGGGGCACCAAGCTATCCAAAACCAAAACTCTCTAAAATTTGCAAAGCTAATTTGGGATGCATTAGACATTCATGTAATGAGTTCTTGGCAGCAATTGAGATCCGTATTGAGACATTCTATTTGTGTATTTTCAGTACAGAAAGAGGTTGGGGCGGACAAGGAATAGTGAGTAAAGAGAAAGGAGAGCATTGCAGGTTTGTGCACAACTAACCTTTTCTTTATTTTTAAACTTGTAAATTGTTTGGAATGTGTTTATTTGAATGAGTTTGCTTTGAACAAGTTTACTTTCACTGAAATATGGTTTTTCTCTTGTATTTGAGAAATTTGGGTATTGCCACCTTTATATGGATATTATGATAAATTTAAATGTGTTTATTGGTTTATAAATGTGATTGTTGAGTGGAAAATTTTTGAAAACTATTTTCAAACAACAGTTAGCATGACAGTCCCTTTTGAAACTCCTTAGTAGTAATGGCTACTTGGGGTTGATAATTGATATTGATTATGTCTCCCGTTAATAACAGTTAGTGGGGTAAGACCACATGAGTACTCATTAGCTAGCTAGCCCTTCCCTCATTAATAATGGTTAGTGAGGTTGAGATTGCTTTGTCATGGTGTACAACACGGCACTGATCGTGAAATTTTGTGTCATGGCCTAAACTGTGTGTTGATGTTGGCAACACTAATGCTTTATGAATTGTGATTTATGAAGTGTGATTTCTCATTTGAAATGTTATTCCAATAAGTGGCTCTTATGAACATAGAACTATTGTGATATTTTCATGCTTAAGAAGGATGTGATTTATTATGCTTTGACAAATTGTGTTTTACCTTAAGTTTTGAAATTTTAGTTGTGCACCACTGAGTGATATACTCAGCGATAGCTTCTTTATGTTGCCGCAAGTAAGGGAAAGGAGAAGACTGCTGAGTGAGAGGCTTGGAAGCAACACTTTGTGTAACACCCTCCCTGTAGCAACTCCGTACATTCTACTGTTTCGATGACCAGTGTCAGTCTGGACAGCTAGAACGTCCAGAAAAATATTTAAACTAAAGTGAGAAACCATAATTAACTCAAATATTAATAAGAAAAATTTAGGAAAAATTTTAGAAATAAAATACAACCAAGTTAAATGAGCCGGTGCCCTAGCGATGGGTAAACTAGTGGGAAGTTGCGGTTCTCGCAACTAGAAGCCCTAGACCCGAGGGAAAATTCATAAAATAATTTTTGGAACTCCAGAGAATGGTCATTGAGGTTCCTATGGCATTAGAATGCCAAGAAAATGCTTAGAAAAATTTTTCAATCAGTACAGACAATTTTGGTCTGTTAAGCTAAACGAATGGCATTTTGATCATTTCGCCTTTAGAGGTGATTTTTGGCCAACTTCTCCAGTTAAGTAAATAATTATTATGACATAAAATATGAATAAATATTGCTAAAAATTAAATTGAAAATGAGTAAAGAAGAAAGGAAAGGAAAATGAGATAAAATATCAATTTTGACATCACATTATGTCATTAAACCCTTTTCCACCAATCACATTATGTCACCAATTAATTAACTAATAAAAGAGGATAAGTGACATAAAAAAAAAAAATCAAAAGCAATCGGCTCTTCTTCCTCAACCAGCCGGCTGCCCATTTCCCTTTCTCCATTGAAGAAGTTTCCACAACTCTTCCAAACCTTGATTCTACTCCCCTAAACCTTAAGTCCACTTCAACAAAACTTGTCTATACAACTTGGCAAGGTGTTTGGCTACCAAGAAAAGCCAAGAAACTGAAATTTGTGAAGGGAGAAATTCTGCTCCAACAAGTTTAGTGTCCAACTCTTACTCCTTTTGCTTTAATTCATGTTCAATGGCATGAATTGTGTAGGAAATGTAAGGAAATAAAGCAAATAAGTGTGTGTGTGCAACTTACAATTTTTGGCAGTTAGGGTTCGCTAGGGTTTGATGATTTTGCTTGGTAGAAAAATGGTTATGAGTAGCCTTTGGTAGTGGATGGGGTATTGAACATAATTAAATAAGTGAAATGCAAGAATTATGCATGTATGAAATGAAAAAAATTGGACACTTGAACAATTCTATGGTTTGCTCATGTAATGGTTCATTAACCTTGTAATGATCAATTAGTGACCATTTGAATGTGTATAATGAGGAAATGAAGTGAGTTGAGGCTTGGCATTTGTGTATGGGTGAGCTGCCTTGGCTGACCTGCAGGATTGAGCATGAGTCCAGCAGGTTTGGGCAGTTATAAATGGAATTTTAGAGGTTCAATTGGTGCAAGGGCAATTGGATATGAAAGTAGACACATAATGGTGCAACTTTGGTAACCTTGCCCAGAAAACCAAACCAAGTTGACCTAAAAATTGACCTGCATTCTGCCTGGGCAAAATGACCAAATGAACAGTGTTTATTCATTTGGTCATAACTCAGTGTAGAAAGGTCCAATTGACCTGAAATTTTATCAACAAAAAGCTGAGACATAGACCTACAACTTTCATAAGAACACAAATCCAAATTCTGACCATAACCTAGTCAAATTGCCAACCAAACTTAGGTTACCAAATTTGGCAAAACCGGTTTTGCCCAGAATTTTGGATTCCATCCAATCTGGCTAGTTATGGTGTTTAGGCTATAACTTGAGCTACAAAACTCCAAATGGAGTGATTCAAAAAAGGAAATGTAACTAGACAAAATATGGAACAACTTTCATGAAGACAATTTTGCCAAACTCCTACTATATAAATGATCAATGGAACAGTAAATATGAGGCTTGAAATCTGAAATTTTTGAATAACTAACACTAAGCTTAGAAATAGTATTGGCAACCAATACCAAGAATTTTAGAATGCAAAATGTGGTATGTTGGGAGTATTAGAACCAATGTACCTATTGTCTATGCAAAAGTCAGCATTTTAGTTGACTAATGAAATGAATAGTAACACCTAAACTTAAACTTAAATTTTAAGAATTGTACAATTTAAAAGTGTAACATGCCCTAGTACACCTAGCAAGATTGGTTTGGATAGGTTGGCATGCCAATAGGGTTCAGTTAGCAGTACTGCACATGGCATTATGCCATTCTGTGATTTTATGGCTTTTAGCCATTCTGACATTGTGTTGATACTTAGCCTTGTGCCTAATGTTATTACAGCTTATTAGCTGTTCTGTTGCACACCGAGAGATGCATATGTGACCGATGGTGTGACGACCTGAGGTATTAGATAGCCAATGCCGGTTTACCCGTTTATCCAGTCCAGTCATCCAGTATAGGTTACTTGGGCAACCAAAAATGAAAGTGAATAAATTTAATGAAATTATGAATATAACAAGTACAAAATAAATAAGATTACCAATAATGATCGAAAAATTGTTTGCATAAGACATCAGGACATGTACTGCATATTTATTTTCTGTTATTTCTTTTTATTTTATTATTGGCATCACTAAGCATTATTGCTTAGCGCATTGCTTTTTGCCATGCGTAGGTACTGGAGAGACCAACCGAGAGCCCAGTAGACCACAAACTGGGTGAGATCTTCTGCAGCTCTGCATAGTGTCCGTGTCACCTCACCGTCATCAGTGCATTGGTAGGACACTAGGTTTTATTTTGGTATTTTATAATTAACTTTTATTTTCTCATGTGTAATTAATACTTATATAATGTATTTTAGTATTGATGTAAATTACGGAAATTGTGTTTATGAATGAACAAGTGAATATTTATTTATGACTTTTATGTGAATTTCATATGCAAATGAATGAATGAGAATGGGAGTATATATGAGAAATATTGGGATTTTGTTGATGAAATGGAGTTTGGGATTGATTGAAAATTTTGGAAGTTTTTTTTCACAGGTTCCGAAGAACTGTTTTATCCATTTATAGCTAGCATTCTGCCGGATTTTCTATAAAATTTGCGAAACCTCAAATAAATTATAATTTCAATAAATGACTTAAATGAATGATATTTCATGAATTATACTTCATAACTATGAAAGAAATAAATTAGGAAGAATAAAAATAGATGAATTAAAATAAGGTGTTCCAGTACACTGTGTGATAGATCTGTTTGTCTTTGTTATTTTAAATAGGATATGGACCCCACATCTTATAGGGCAGTTGAGGAGGAAGTAGAGAGTCATGCTGCACTTGTAGCAGCTGAGCCTGGGGGTAGGGGGAGAACCTGCTCCACCAACTCCAGCAGAGCCTACTCAGCCTCCACAGGCCATGTTCTAGCAAATGGCCGAGTTTTTCAAACAAATGGCTGGGGTAATGCCACCACCACCACCACCTCCATAGCAGAAATCACATCTGGAAAGACTGAGAAAACTTGGAGTAGTGGACTTCTTTGGCAAGAGAGAAGATGATTCTGTTGCAGCCAAAAACTGGTTGAACAGAACAAGAAGAGTTCTAAAACAACTCCACTGCACTCCAGAACAAAATCTAGAAGCTGTTATATCTCTGTTGCAAGATGATGCCTACCAATGGTGGGATACAGTGTCTAGTGAAGTGTAGCCAGAAGTAATAACTTGGGACTTCTTCCTCTTAGAATTCAAGAAAAAGTATGTGGGTAGTGTATACCTGGAAGAGAGAAGAAGAGAGTTCATTAATCTAAAGCAGAGACAATTGACAGTGGCAAAGTATGAAAAGGAGTTTGTCATACTGAACCGCTACGGAAGGGAGATAGTCCCTAATGAGGCTGAAAGGTGTAAGAGATTTGAAGAGGGATTAAATGATAATATAAAGATCATGATCACTGCCTTGGGAATCACAGACTTCACTAAGTTAGTGAAAGCTGCTATAAAAGTTGAAAAGGTTAGAATAAGTGAGCAGACTAGAAGGGAGAGACAGCAGAAGAGGGGCTCGGGTCAGTCTAGCTCATCTCCTGCACTAGGAAAGAAGTTCAAAGGTCCACCTGCACAGAGTTCAGGTCAACCTCAAGGTCAGGGTCAGTCTCAGGGGCCCAGGCCATAGTTTACCCTTAGGAGAGGTCAGTCCACACCATCAGTGGGCAGTTCTCCAGGGACGAGGTTCAGGGGACCAACCCCAGTATCTTCTGCATGTCCACATTGCCTGAAGTGGCATAAGGGGGAGTGTTGGAGAGTGACTGGTGCCTGCTTAAGGTGTGGGTCGACAGAGCATCAATTAAGGAACTTTCCACGTAGAACTGCTACAGCTGCTCTAACACAAACAGACAGACCTGCTCCTGTACCACAAAGGGGTAGGAAATCTGGCAAATCTGAGGCAGTGGGACTATCACAGAGGCCTGCATCTGAGCCAACAGAGAGTCCTGAGGGCAGAGCATGTGCCAGAGCCTATGCCATAAGAGCTCAAGAGGAGCAAGATGCCCCGGACATCATCATGGGTACGTTCTCCCTCTACAATACATTTGTGCATGCATTGGTGGATCCAGGATCCACTCATTCATACATCTGCATCAACCTACCCGTAGAAAGGGGGATACTAGTAGGGGAGAGTGACCAAGACATTCTGGTCACTAATCCATTGGGCCACAGTGTAGTGGTGAACAAAGTGTACAAGGGTTGCCTGTTAAGGATTTAGGGGTATGAATTCTTGGCAGACCTGATTGAGTTACCTTTCCATGAGTTTGACGTGATTTTGGGAATGGACTGGTTGTCACGTCATCAAGCAATGGTTGATTGTAAACTGAAGAGGATTTCTTTGAAAACTCTTGAGGGTAATGAGATTACAGTTGTGGGGGAAAGGACAGATTTCTTGTCCAATGTCATCTCAGCCACAGTTGCAAGAAAACTGATGAAAAAAGGCTGTGAAGCCTACCTAGCACATGTGGTGGATACTAGGCAGGCTAAGCCAAATCTGTGTGACATACCCACAGTAAGAGACTTCCCAGATGTGGTCCCTGAAGAATTGCCAAGCTTGCCACCAAAAAGGAAAGTTGAATTTGCTATTGAGATACTGCTGAGTACAGCACCAATCTCTATTGCTCCTTATAGGATGGCACCCACAGAATTGAAGGAACTAAAAATCTAGTTACAGGAGTTGCTGGATATGGGGTTCATACGCTCCAGTGCGTCACCATGGGGAGCTCCAGTGCTGTTTGTGAAGAAAAAGGATGGGACTTTGAGTTTATGCATCGGTTACCAACAGTTGAATAAAGTGACTGTAAAGAACAAATATCCGTGTCCTAGAATTGATGATCTGTTTGATCAGTTGAAGGGAGCAGGAGTATTTTCCAAAATTGATCTCAGATCAAGGTATCATCAGTTGAGGGTGAAGGATGCAGATGTGCCAAAGACTGCATTCAAGACCCGGTATGGGCATTATGAGTTTCTGGTGATGCCCTTTGACCTAACAAATGCACCAGCGGCATTCATGGACCTTATGAACCGTATCTTCCATCCATACCTAGATCGGTTCATAGTGGTCTTTATTGATGATATTTTAGTATATTCCAAGACCAGTGAAGAACATGATGAGCATTTGAGGATTGTTCTGCAAACCCTGAGAGAAAAGAAGCTGTATGCTAAGTTGTCCAAGTGTGACTTCTGGTTGGATGAAATTGCATTCCTTGGACACATAGTGTCAGCAGATGGGATTAGAGTGGATCCTAAGAAAATAGAAGCAGTGATGGAATGGAAGCCTCCCAGAAATACAACTGAGGTCAGAAGTTTCTTGGGGCTAGCTGGGTATTACAGAGGATTTGTAAAGGGATTTTCTTTAATAGCTGCTCCAATAACCAAGTTGTTACACAAGAATGTCAGATTTTACTGGAATGACAAGTGTCAGGCTAGTTTTGAGAAGTTGAAAGCTATGTTGATAAAGGCACCAGTGTTAACACAGCCAGTGTCTGGAAAGGACTTTGTGATCTACAGTGATGCCTCTCATAATGGGTTAGGGTATGTATTAATGCAAGAGGGGAAGGTGGTCACCTATGCTTCCAGGCAGCTAAGGCCACATGAACAGAATTTCCCTACCTATGATCTAAAACTTGCAGCAATTATTTTCGCTCTGAAGATATGGAGGCACTACTTGTATGGTGAAAAGTGCTACATTTACACAGACCACAAAAGTCTGAAATACTTGCCAACTTAGAAGGACCTCAACCTTAGACAGAGGCAATGGATTGAGTTCCTGAAGGACTATGATTGTGTAATTGACTACCATCCTGGGAAGGCAAATGTAGTTGCAGATTCTTTGAGCAGAAAATCCATCATAGCCTTAAGATCATTGTATGCCCGTCTATCCTTGGCTCGAGATGGAGCTATTTTGGCTGAGTTGCAAGTGAGGCCAAACCTGCTACAACAGATTTTAGATGGGCAAAAGGTAGATGAGAAATTAATAACTACTGTGAATAAAATCTCAGAGGGGAAAGCAACTGACTATGAGGTGAAAGCAGATGGGTGTCTGTACTATAAAGGAAGAGTATGTATACCAGATGATGGGAAATTGAAAGCCAGTATTCTGAAAGAGGCACATACCAGTGTTTATGCTATGCACCCAGGAAGTACAAAAATGTATCATGATCCAAGCTTGATATTGGTGGCACAGTATGAAGAAGGACATCGTTGACTATGTGACTAAATGCTTGACATGTCAGCAAGTCAAGGCAGAACATCAAGTTCCATCGGGTTTGTTACAGCCTATATGCATACCTGAATGGAAATGGGATCGGGTCACTATGGATTTTGTAAGTGGTCTACCTCTCACCCAGAAAAAGCATGATGCAGTATGGGTGATAGTAGATAGATTGACGAAGTCAGCACACTTTCTGCCAGTAAGGACTGACTACTCATTGGAGAAGTTAGCAGAATTGTATATCAGTGAGATAGTTAGACTGCATGGAATTCCACTTTCCATTATATCTGATCAAGATCCAAGGTTTACATCGAGATTTTGGAAGAAATTGCATGAATCCTTGGGTACGCAACTCCACTTCAGCACCGCTTTCCATCCTTAGACGGATGGGCAATCAGAGAGAGTAATCCAGGTAAACAATTGAAACCAATTGAACTAATACAAATATTGAACTGAAATGATAATAATAACATGAAATATATGTCAGGTCCTTGAGGATATGCTGAGGAGTTGTGTCATTGAGTTTGAGGGAAGTTGGGATAGATACCTCCCACTGGCAGAATTTGCATACAACAATAGCTACCAAGCTAGCATCCAAATGGCCCCGTATGAAGCACTATATGGGAGGAAATGTAGAACTCAAGTGTGCTGGACTGAATTGGGCGAAGATAAACTAGTAGGGCCAGACCTGGTGAAACAGACTGAGGAAAAAGTAAAGCTAATCAAAGCCAATCTGAAGGTTGCCTCAGACAAACAGAAATCTTATACCGACCTGAAGAGGAAAGAAATAGAATATGCGGTTGGCGACAAAGTATTCCTCAAGGTGTCACCATGGAAGAAGAAACTGAGGTTTGGAAGAAAAGGTAAGTTAAGCCCTAGGTTCATTGGCCCATATGAAGTCATTGAACGTGTGGGTCCAGTGGCCTACAGGCTAGCTTTACCACCAGAGCTGGACAAGATCCACAATGTGTTCCACGTATCTATGTTAAGAAGATACCGCTCAGATCCTTCACATGTCATCTCCATGGAAGAAATTAAAGTACAACCGAATTTAACATATGAAGAAGAACCCATATGGATCCTGGCTCAGGAAGTGAAAGAGTTAAGAAATAAGCAGATTCCACTGGTGAAAGTGCTTTGGAGGCACCACAACACTGAGGAGGCAACTTGGGAAAGTGAAGAGATGATGAGACAACAGTTCCCTCAACTATTTGCATCAGGTAAATTTCGAGGATGAAATTTAAATTAGAGGAGAAGAGTTGTAACACCCTCCCTGTAGCAACTCCATACATTCTACTATTCTGGTGACCAGTGTCGGTCCGGACAGCTAGAACATCCGAAAAAATATTTAAACTAAAGTGAGGAACCATAATTAACTCAAATATTAATAAGAAAAATTTAGGAAAAAATTTAGAAATAAAATACAACTAAGTTAAATGAGCCGGTACCCTAGCAATGGATAACGTAGTGGGAAGTTGCAGTTCTCGCAACTAGGAGCCCTAGACCCGAGGAAAAATTCATAAAATAATTTTTGGGACTCCAAAGAATGGTCATTGAGGTTCCTATGGCATTAGAATGCCAAGAAAATGCTTAAAAAAATTTTTTAATTGGTACAGATAATTTTGATCTGTTAAGCCAAATGAAGGGCATTTTTGTCATTTCGCCTTCAGAGGTGATTTTTAGCCGACTTGTATAGTTAAGTAAATAATTATTATGACATAAAATGTGAATAAATTTTACTAAAAATTAAATTGAAAATGAGTAGAGAAGAAATAAAAGGAAAATGAGATAAAATATCAATTTTGACATCACATGATGTCATTAAACCTTTTTCCATCAATCACATTAAGTCACCAATTAATTAACTAATAAAAGAGGATAAGTGACACAAAAAAAATGAAAAGCAATTAGCTCTTCTTCCTCAACCAACTGGCTGCCCATTTCCCTTTCTCCATTGAAGAAGTTTCCACACTTCTTCCAAACCTTGATTCTACTCTCCTAAACCTTAAGTCCACTTCAACAAAACTCGTCTATACAACTTGGCAAGGTGTTTGGCTGCCAAGAAAAGCCAAGAAACTAAAATTTGTGAAGGGAGAAATTCTGCTCCAACAAGGTTAGTGTCCAACTCTTACTCCTTTTGCTTTAATTCATGTTCAATGGCATGAATTGCGTAGGAAATATAAGGAAATAAAGCAAATAAGTGTGTGTGTGCAACTTACAATTTTTAGCAGCTAGGGTTAGCTAGGGTTTGATGATTTTGCTTGGTAAAAAAATGATTATGAGCAACCTTTGGTAGTGGATGGGGTATTGAACATAATTAAGTAAGTGAAATGCAAGAATTGTGCATGTATGAAATGAAAAAAATTGAACACTTGAACAATTCTAGGGTTTGCTCATGTAATGGTTCATTAACCTTGTAATGGTCAATTAGTGACTATTTGAATGTGTATAATGAGGAAATGAAGTGAGTTGAGGCTTAGCATTTATGTATGGGTGAGCTGCCTTGGTTGACCTACAGGATTAAGCATGAGTCCAGCAGGTTTGGGCAGTTATAAATGGAATTGTAGAGGTTCAATTGGTTCAAGACCAATTGAAAATGAAATTAGACATATAATGGCACAACTTTGGTATAGAAACCTTTCCCAGAAAACTAAACTAAGTTGATCTAAAAATTGCCCTAATCTGGGTAACCTGCATTCTGCCTGGGCAAAATGACTAATTGAACAGTGTTTATTCATTTGGTCATAACTCAGTGTAAAAAGGTCTAATTGACCGGAAATTTTACCAGCAAAAATTTGAGACACAGACCTACAACTTTCATGAAGAACACAAATCCAAATTCTAACCATAACCTAGTCAAATTGCCATCTAAACTTAGGTTACCAAATCTGGCAGAACCAGTTTTGCCCAGAATTTTGGATTCTGTCCAATCCGGCTAGTTATGGTGTTTAGGCCATAACTTGAGCTACAAAACTCCAAATGGAGTGATTCAAAAAAGGAAATGTAACTAGACAAAATAAGGAACAACTTTCGTAAAGACAATTTTGCTAAATTCCTACTGTATAAATGACCAATGGAACAGTAAATATAAGGCTTGAAATCTGAAAATTTTAAATAACTAACACTAAGCTTAGAAATGGTATTGGCAACTAATACCAACAATTTTAGAATGAAAAATATGGTATGTTGGGAGTATTAGAACCAATGTACCTATTGTCTATGCAAAAGTCAACATTTTAGTTGACTAATGAAATAAATAGTAACATCTAAACTTAAATTTTAAGAATTGTACAATTTAAAAGTGTAACATGCCCTAGTACACCTAGCAAAATTGGTTTGGATAGGTTGGCATGCCAATAGTGTTCAGTTAGCAATACTGCACATGGCATTATGGCATTTCGTGATTTTATGGCTTTTAGCCATTCTGACATTGTGTTGATACTTGGCCTTGTGCCTAATGTTATTATAGCTTATTAGTTGTTCTGTTGCACACCGGGAGATGCATATGTGACCGATGGTGTGACGGCCTAAGGTACTAGATACTCAGTGCCAGTTTACCTATTTATCCAGTCCAGTCATCCAGTATAGGTTACTTGGGCAACCAAAAATGATAGTGAATATATTTAATGAAATTATGAATATAACAAGTACAAAATAAATAAGATTACCAATAATGATCGAAAAATTATCTGCATAAGACATCAGGACATGCACTGCATATTTATTTTCTGTTATTTCTTTTTATTTTATTATTGGCACTACTAAGCATTATTGCTTAGCGCATTGCTTTTTGTCACGCGTAGGTTCTGGAGAGACCAACCGAGAACCCAGTAGACCACAAACTGGGTGAGATCTTCTGCAGCTCTGCTTAGTATCCGTGTCACCTCACCGTCATTAGTGCATTGGTAGGACACTAGGTTTTATTTTGGTATTTTGTAATTAACTTTTATTTTCTCATGAGTAATTAAGACTTATGTAATGTATTTTAGTATTGATGTAAATTACGGAAATTGTGTTTATGAATGAACAAGTGAATATTTATTTATGACTTTTATATGAATTTCATATGCAAATAAATGAATGAGAATGGGAGTATATTATGAGAAATATTGGGATTTTGTTGATGAAATGGAGTTTGGGATTGATTGAAAATTTTGGAAGTTTTTGTTCACAGGTTCCGAAAAATTGTTTTATCCATTTTTAGCCGGCATTCTGTCAGATTTTCTATAAAATTTGCGGAACCTCAAATAAATTATAATTTCAATAAATGGCTTAAATAAATGATATTTCACGAATTATACTTCATAACTATGAAAGAAATAAATTAGGAAGAATAAAAATAGTTGAATTAAAATAAGGTATTCTGATACACTGTGTGACATATCTTACTCGGCTATACAGTAGACGGGTAAGGGGTGTCACACTTTGGTTTTGATTGTGTGTATTTACGTTAGGTATACCCTTGTGATTCCTTTGGATATATTTTGTACCTATATGTATGAATGTACGAACATTGAGCAGTTTATATTTAAAAGCATTGCATTGCTATCACATTTTGAGTTTGTAACTATTTTGTATTTTACATTAAGACTTATGAAAATGTAACTTTTGCAATATTTAGTCTATCATTATTTCCAGTAAATGTTTACATGGAATTTTAACTATTCTCATGCAGTTTTCCGTAAAAGAATTGATAAGATAAAAAGCTATGGTTTGTTTTAAAATCCTTTATAGCATAACTAATGGGTTATCGGTAGGTGGAGTTCGGTAATTCGTTAGGTATGCTACGGGAACATGTCATGCCTTACCAAGGATAAGGTGTGACAGTAAGCTGTAGATTACAGTAATGACTTAGGATTATTGTGTAGAGCTACATACTACCCGATAGTGCACTAAGATAAGGATACTCGCAAACGGCATCTGTTTTGGTATAGTTATGACAAGATAAAGTTTTCTTATTGGAAATGAGTTTGAAATTGCTAAGTAGGGATTTAAAACTCTAAAGTTAGAATATCTAGAGGTTATAGTTATAAGATAGCTAGAGTCATTGACTCAGTTATCTAATCCGAACTACGATACGTCAGGAATTGCTATAAGATTAGAGATTTCGAGATAGTCATAAATTAAAGATAACATTGATAGGGTGAGGTCATCCGGTCTCGGATATAGGGTTATAATTATTTTATATTGTTATGGATTTTTTGCCTAAAGTGTAACAAAAAATAGTATTATAATAGCATAATAGCTAGGCACAAAGAAAAATTTTGTTCCCCTGAAAGAGACAAGATGCCATGGATGATAATTATAAATTAGAAAATGATGTTTCAAGGATTTTATAATAGGAAAAGAGAATTAATAGTATCATGTAGTTGTGGTATGGTGTAAGAGCATAACAATGTTCTAATGAAATAAATGGTGAAATGATGTTCTAATTAAGACAAGGATAGGTTATAGTTCAGTACAAGAGGAAGTAATGATTGCGAATCAGTGAAAATGAGTTATAGAAAATCTATAGATAAAAGAAAATATAGAAGTGAAAATTAGAATAGTTGGTGCAAATGTAATAAAGAAACGTTATGAATATCAGTGAGAGAGTGCAGATTAAAATGGTTAGAGGACCAAAACAAAGTAATATCGAAGTATAGTGAATTTATTAGGGGTGTTAAGAGGTACTAAATTTTGACTCGACAGTCGAGTCTAGGAAGAAAATAAGACTAAGGGATAAAATAATCAAAGTTAATTTATGGAAAGGAAAAAGAAGTAAATAAAAAGCAAGGATGAAGTTGGTAAAGGAATGACATTAGAAAAAATATTTATTATGGCATAAACACATAGAAGCACAAGTTTTGAAGTAAGTTAACTTATAACAGTGTTAAGAGCCCAACCATGGAGCTCAAAATTTTGGGGTAAGGATCAACCTTTGTTATCCCTAATTCAAGTTAAAGTAATTAGTATGGAGAACTCATAAGGATGTTAGCACATGGGACGAGACCAGTAAGAAATAAACAAATACCATTGAGTAAAGTGTTATAGACCATCATTCAAACTATGAAGCCACATGAAAATGTGAGAAAGACGTGATAAAATGACACATACAGATGATTAAAGACTGACAGTGGGCAAAATTTTGAGGTTAAAATTTCTTTTAAGGGGGGGAGAATTGTAACACCCCTATATGCATAGTCTTGTGCATTTCACTGTTCCGGTGACCGGTGTCAATCTGGATAATTAAGAGGATTAGAATCATATTTAAGTCACCTAGTAAAGCTCTGAACAACAATTAACAGTGGTTACCCGAAGGTTAAATATATATCAAACAAATAGAATATAAAAAGTTAAATGAGCCGAGGGTCACAGCGATGGGTGACCGCACCGAGAAGTGACTGCGAGGTCAGTTATAATCCTGTTTTGGTACAGGGCATTGTGACACCGCAGTCCAAGAAAAAATAGCGAAGCTAGGGAAAATGTGAAAATCACAGAAAAAGGTTGAGAACCAGATCAAATAATTAGGTTAGGGTTCCGGAAGAAATACTGAATTATTGGCAAACCGGATCAGACCGGCAAGGGACAAATTGGTTAATTCACCCCTAGATGTGACTTATGACTTAACTATCCAATAAAATGTGAGAAATTAAAATTTTGAAATATATAATTAAATTGAATAAGTTATAAAAAATCAAAAGAAAAGAAAAGAAAAGTAAAAGAGATCTATGACATCATCAAGTGACATAAGCATGACCTAAAAACATAATATAATTTTGAAATTTTTAAAATTATGGATAATTAACACATAAAAGTCAAAAATGGATTGAAAAGTAAAAAATATTTTCTTTCATCTTCCTTGGCCGGCCAACATATCCTTTTCCTCTCTCTCTTATCTTTTTTCTTTCTCCATTTTTAAAGCTTGAAAGCTTGAAAATTTTCAAGTCCCTTCCGTAATTCCCTTAAATTGCAACATAAAATCTTGAAATTTTACCTTGGGTTAAATATTGAAAGTGGAAGAAAGGAGAAATTTTAAGAGTTTGAAGAGATTGAAGAGCTCTATTTAAGGTAAGTCTCTCTCTTAGTTTAAATTAAGTTATATGCATTGAAAATGAATTGAATAACTAGTAAATGGCTTAAAAATTGAAAGAATTATGTAAGTAGAGAGAGAGAGACAAGAATTTCGGCCAGCCATGGAGGGTATGAAATTGTTGTGTTTTCCTTCAATTAACTATGTATGCGAATTTAATTGAGTATGTATATGTTAACAGAACACTTTAATTTCATGGATTGTGCAAATTAGACAATTAAGGTTTACAACCTCAGGATTTTGGAGAGAAAATTTGAGAAATTGGTTAATTGATGTACTTTAACCTAAATGAGACTCAAAATGGTCAATTGAGACAAATTAGGATGTGTATGAATGATTAGAAGTAAAACTAAATTCGGATAGGTAGGGGTCCAATTCTGGACAGCCTAACCTAGGTCCCTTTTAGGGACCAAAACTATAATTCTGCCACTCTAATTGGTGTGAGGCCAATTGGAGATGAAAATAGACACATAATGACACAATTTTTATGTAGAAACTATGCCTAGAATGTCACACCTTACCCCTCTTTAAGGCATAACATGATCCCGTAGAATACCTAATGAACTATCGAACTTCACCTACCGATAATTCATTAAGTACCCTACAAGGGATTTTAAAACAATTTTCTTATCTTTGACAAGTGGTGAGCATTTCTAATAAGTATTAAAAACATTTAGTTGAAATTAAAACTAATTAATATTTTTGGCCATTTTAGTTTTTCGCAAATTTTATAAAAATTTTGACAGAGTTTCCTCTGTATTTTGAGAAAACCGTTCTTCGAATACCTGTAAAAAGCACTTCTAAAAGTTTTTCTCAACCACTACTTCGGTTTCACAATCAAACTCAGTCAATTTCTCAAAATTCACAAGTTCAATAGTTCTCAAAATACTGTCAATCAATATTATTCATATTTCATTAAAAACAAAATAATTTATACACAACCTTACAAATTTATATCAAAAGAAACATAAACTAAACTTTATTACAAACTTCATAAAAATTTGTGTACAAGCTGGTCAAGACTCATTTTTACATGTCCATACATTTATGTGCAATATATACATCAAAAGAAGTATTTACAGTTAGGGTATAAATTATACCCGAAGGCTTCAAGCTGATGACTTCACACACTTCAAGACTCGATCTGCTCCTCTAGTCTCTGTATCTGCGACAGCAATAAAAGCTATCGCTGAGTACTAGGACTCAGTGGTGCACAATATACTAAAATAATCTTTATGCAAAGCTTAAAGCACATTCATTCAAAAATTTTGGCTAAACATGAAAATTAAATACAATCACACATTGTGAGATTTTACATGTAAACCAAGTTCATTTCAAAGTATCAAAACACATTTCATAAAACCCACAGTTAGATCACGCCATTCGAAACAAATAGAATCTCAATAGCCAGAGGCTAAAGAGAAATCACATGAATCTCAATAGCCAGAGGCTAAAGAGAAATCATATCACAAGGCTAGCTAGCTCAAATATATGGATATCCATTCACATCCTCTTCTACTGGCACACCTCAACACTTCTCCAGAGAAGGAATCAAAATTCAAAACTAATTACCCCCACTAGTCGTGCTAATGAGGTGTTCAAATATGTGGTCATGACACTGTGGTTTCAAAACTTATCTTAACAATTTGCTAAACATTGTCTTTTCAAATATACATAATAACTTTCAACAATTTAGATCAAACATCATAAGAATGCCATAATCCGATATTTCATATTATGCAAAACGATATGCAAAAGATGATTATAAAAGTATATGTTGTGCACAAACCTCAAACGAGTCGCCTGTTGGCCTTGACTCGACTCCTCGGGTTCTGTCCCGATATTCTTTTCCACTGAAACACGAAATTTTCCAATGTTTCAGTACTAAAACTTAAAATAAATCCAAAATAAACTTAACTTCACATTTACCTAGCTCTAACGTGTTAAATTCGACGTTCTCGAAATTTTGTGTTTCGGGTTACTATTCACTACACTATTCAAGTCAAATTATTGACTTTCTAAGACTTAATAGGTATGGAAACTCCAACTTCACCCACATACCACATTTTGGTCACCGAACTTGTTGGTTTTGGTCATTTGTTTAAAGCATAGGTCATTTTGGCAAAATTGCCAATTTTCGGTTTTGGTTTCCCGAAGTTGCACTATTCCATTGGTCGATCTACTGTTAGAATTTAACAAAACTTCCTTCATAGAAAATGTTCCTTATTGTCTTAAGTGTATTCTCATTTTTGGATCACCTCAATCGGAGTTTTGTAACTCAAGTTATGGCCAAAATAAGTTTACTGTTCACGGGCACTGTTCATGCTGCAATTTTGGGTTCTGGCATATTTTGATCCAACTTTGGTCAATAATTTGATCAAGTTAAGTTCATAATTTGGTCTCACTTTCTTCATATGAAATGTTCTACTATGTCTTAGGTTTCCATCGGTTTAAGAATCGCCTAAATCCGAGTTTTCTAGAGGGAATTATAGCCATCCAAACATTGCTGCTCAATGAAAATTCTGCAGAGTTGCAGGTTTGATAACCTAACTTTGCTCAATAATTTGAATGGGTTAATGGCATAATTTGGGGTGATGTTCTTCATGAAAGTTTTAGATCTATATGCCCTCTAACCCCTGGCCAAATTTCAGGTCAATTTGACCTGTCTAACTCGAGTTATGACCAAATGAACAGTTACTATTCATTTGGTCAGTTTAGTGCAGTGGCAGCCTGCAATCAATTCACTTTAGTCAATTGTTTCACCAAGTTTTGGTCAGTTTTTGGCCATGGTTCCTTAATGAAAAGTGTGCTCTTTTATGTTTATTTTCATCTCCAATTGGTGGCATATCAATGGGACTTGTAAAATTTGAGTTTTGGTCCTTCAAAGTGGGTTTGGTCATGCTGCCAGCAGCATGACCATTGACCTACGAATTTGGTTTAATTTCCTACCATTCTCACACAACTTATTTGGTCATAATTGACCATTATTTCATGTCACAATAGGTTAAACATATCATTTATGCATTTCTCCAAAATTTTTCCTCAAAACCCTAACATTCAAACCCTAGCTCTTCCATCTCATGCATTAAATCACAACTAGTGCACTTAACCTTAACCATTCAACTAATCAAAGCTTTTAAACTTATTCTAATGCATCAAATTCATGTAAATCATACTCCTCTCAAGCTGCCCGAATTTCAGTTTGGTCCTTCTCCCATGTTTTTATTTCATTTCATAATTTCTAAGCTCATTTCAATTATCACACATGCATTTAAATGGAAGAATAAGGAGTTTAACATACTAACCTCAACTTAAAGCTTCAAACCTCTCTCTTAGCCCTTCTTTCTTCTTGTAGTCTTCTTCCCAAGTTACAATATCAAGCTCTAATGAAGTTTTTATGAGGTTTATTAAGGTTGGGTAAGGAGAAATTAAGCTTAGTGTAAGCTTAAGGGAAAAACTTTCATGGAGAATTTATGGAGGAAGGTGGGGCGGCACTTGATGGAAGAAGAAGAAGAAAATCCTAATTTTTTTCCTTTTGTTTTCCTTTACACGTTTTTTTTTGCTTATGGAAGACCCCTAAATCCAAATTAATTAATTCAATTTATTAATTTAGTTATGACATCATGCATGATGTCATAACTTTTGACTTTTTTTTCATTTTCATCTCCTTTTCTCTTTTTTTTTATTTTTCTATTAGTTCTTTAATTTAATTCTCGATTTCGAAATTTTCTTTTCTCCGATTTTATTTGACAGTTAGGTCAGGAGTCAGCTCTCGGGGTCAATTGACCAAATTGCCCCTCGCCGGTTCATCCCAGTTTGCAAATAATCCAATATTTCTTCTGGCTCTCTGACCTAATTATTTGACTGGCTTAACAGTTCTTTTCGTGATTTTCTCTTTTCCACTGTGTTCATAAGGGTCCTAAGGACCGCAGCGTCACTTTTTACGGTTCGAAATTTGAGTTTAAAATGACTTTGCAGTCGTTCCCGAGGAGGTCACTCATCGCTGTCACTCTCGGCTCGTTTAAGCTCTTATGTTCTGTTTTTCTTATTTATAGTTAACTAATTAAACATTACTAATTATTTGTGTTTATGGCTTCTCAAGTTGTCTTAAATGTGGCTCTAATCTCCTTAATTGTCCGGACCGACACTGGTCACCGGAACAGTGAAATATACTAGGCTATGCAACGGGGTGTTACATAGAAAATGACATTAAGATAGTGAACAATTAGGTCAAATCCGGGTAATGTACACTGCCACTGTACAAAAATGACCAAATGAATTGTATTTGCTCATTTGGCCATAACTTGGTCTAGGAATGTCCAAATGACCTGATTTTTGCGGCATTGAAAAGATATGACACAGTGCTACAATTTTTATGCAGAACACCAACCCAAATTATGCCCATAACCAAGTTGAATTGTCACCCAAAGTTGGGTCACCAAAACTGCCAGAACCAGAAATTACCCAGAATTTCTAGGTTTGAACCAATCCGGCCAACCTTAAAAAAATAGGCATAACTTGAGCTACAAAACTCCAAATGGAGTGATTCAAAAAGGGAATTAAATGTAAGACAATGAGGAACAACTTTGATGAAGGACACTTAGCTAAATTCTCACAGTAACCAGATCAATGAAATAGTAGAAAACAGGGGACCAAAACTGAAAAATTGTAATTTCTCTTAGGAGACTTAGAAATTGAATTGGCAATCAATGCCAATAAAATTGACACCCAAAATGTGGTATATGGGTGCAATTAGAATTAATAAACCTATTAAGTATAGAAAAGTCAATATTTTGACCTGAATAGTGCCACTATACACAAAATTGTGAAAGACCCGAAATTATAAACCGTAATAGGTAGGATAAATCTGCAAAGAAATTGTTGGAATTTAAGTATTAAAAATAGATACTGAAGTACTTTAAATTTATGTGTTTCAAATAAAAAGGGATCTTCGAAGGAGAAATGAAATGTGGAGTAAATTAGTCAAAGAGGTTTGTGCACAATTAGTTTTTAATTGATTTTATTCTAAATATTTCATATGATTAATTAACGTTATGTTCTTCATTTATTATGTTTACCCAGCATCGAATTTATTTCAATGATTATTGAAAATTTGTTATAGTATAAATGAGTTTAGTTTTAGGAAAATAGTTCAGTTATGATTTTATTTTAGATATGGATTGAATGAGTTCAGTTTCGGAAATTTGTGATTGAAATGGGATTTGCATGGAAAAATACAAATTTATGTTTTGAATTGTGATAAGTATAAAAATTATTGGATATTGGAATTGACTTTGAATGGAATTGTTGTGATTTATGCTCACGAAAAGGACAAAGAGATTCATGATATTATTTTATATCTCACTATAGATGTTTGACTAAATTATTACCCGTCTCTCTCATTTGTTGAGGAGATAATGGAGTTAGCTTTGTTTTGATTACCATGGTACGTGCACAGGCTTAGATTTTCCTCTTATTAGAGGTTAGATCTAAGTTTTTCATTGGCCCTTTCGGAAGTTGCATTATTGTGGTGTGTACTGTGCACGATGATTCGACCTCCTCGACCATAGGGAGTTAGAATCCCAATTCGATCTCCCTAACCATAGGGAGTTAGAATCGCCCCGAAAATGGCCCTTACGAATTAGTCTTGCATAATTAGTGAGATAAAGAATGGGTTTTGAATAGTAAGAATTATGATTTCAAATGGGATTTATGCATAATTGATTTTATTGAAATTAAGCTTTGTTTCTATAAATTATTGGAATTACTTTAAATGTTCAGTTAGGATTTGATAAATTGAATTTCTTGAGCAGAGTCATTTTAACAAATGGTTTATTTTATTGGCTACGAATATTTTGATTTTGGAATTTTGATTGAATTTCAAGATTTCCAAATTCTTTGCTAAAATTTTTGGTAAGTTAATGTATATTATGTTTTAAATTATAGTTGTGCACTACTGAGTTCACCACTCAGCGATAGTTTTGTATGCTGTCGCAGGTGAAAGTAAAGATAGAGCAGCCAAGTGAGATTTTCGGTAGCTACGCCTTGTAAACTCATTGGGATTAGCTTCTGGTATATTAGAGGTATACCCTTGTACATTAGATTTTGATGTGTGCATGTAATTATATGTATGTAAATCATTTGAGCTGTTATACAAGAACTTTTGTAATATTATTTTCGGTATGTAATTAAAATGTAAATTATTGTAATATTCAAATTTATTTCTGAGTTTTGTAATTAATGTAAATAATTAAATTTTTATATTTTGTGAATGATAAATTATTTTCTTTTCTGAAATGAGATGTTCAGTATTGGTTTAAAAATGTGCTGAGTTGATTGCTGCAAATGATTTATTCATTATTGGGATTGAATTGTGTGGAGAAATGAATTTTATTGGAGTTGTGATCGAGTAAAAATATTGGGAGTGTGTTTCTTTTTAGGTTTTGAAGAACAGTTTTCTCAAAATACAGTCGGTACTCTGTCGAAATTTTGAAAAAAATTCATAACACCTAATTTTAATCGAGGATTTGATCTATGATCAAAATTTCAAATAAAGGCTTTTTAATAAATATTCAAAATTATATCACTATAAAAATGATCAGAAATTATTTTAAAATCCTTTGTAGTATATTTAATGGGTTACCAGTAGGCAAAGTACAGTAATTCATTAGGTGTACTATGGGATCATGTTATGCCTTATGAAGGAGTAGGGTGTGACATGTTTTAGAAAGGTCTCTTAGGCAAATCCCACATCGGCAAAGCACGGAGATGGTCTTGGGTTCAAAAAGTAATGATATGTAAAATGAGAGAACTAATCATTAGAGGCGCCTTTTGGTGGAATGGCCTGGAGAGTTGAAAGAACTCTAGGGTTAAGAGTGCTCGCTTGAGAGAAATCCTAGGATGGGTGACCTCCTGGGAAGTTCTCCATTCCACCTATGGGACAAAACCGTGAGGCTTATGGCCAAAGCGGATAATTCCTCTAGTGGTTGGAGCCTAATCGTTACAATTGGTATCAGAGCCACTCGCGTGTCCTCTTGGGCGATGGTGGGGCAAACTTCAACGAGGACACTGAGTCCCGAAAGGGGGGAAGAAAGGTCCCTTAGGCAAATCCCACATCGGTAAAGCACGGAGTTGGTCTTGGGTTCAAAAAGTAATGATATATAAAATGAGAAAACTAATCATTAGATACGCCTTTTGGTGGAATGGCCTGTAGAGTTGGAAGAACTCCAGGGTTAAGTGTGCTCGCTTGAGAGAAATCCTAGGATGGGTGACCTCCTGGGAAGTTCTTCATTCCACCCATAGGACAAAATCGTAAGACTTATAGCCAAAGCAGACAATTCCTCTAGTGGTTGGAGCCTAATCGTTTAAACTCTATATTTGATTAATGTTTCAAATTGATCTGACCGTTAATAAACCATTAGTATATTTCAACAAATAAGAAATTACAAATCAAATTCTATTATACTTTTTATCTTTATTAACTCTTTAACTTTGCTTTGCAAATCATTAATTAGTATATCATTTTAATTATACTATTCACTAAGCTGCATCTATTTCTTAGTGATTTTGTTGTTAATTTCCTTCAACTCTATAACTTTCATCTTAAGAGCACTTTTTTTTTACTAAAACAAATGTGCCAGTAGCTCCTTCTCCACGCCATTGTAAGGCGGATCAAACGATTGAAAGAAAAAACAGTCATTCTCCTTAATCAATTGTTCATTAATATTAAATATTAACGAATTTATAAAATGTAGCTTTCAACCAAAATAGCCAAAACAAGTCATTATAATTACATCCAAAGTACCTCATACTAACGACTTATTAATGATTGGGTTAATTTGAGACATCAATCAAATATGAAGATTTATTTGGTAATTATGCAAACGTTAGGATTTAATTGTAAAAATTGGCAATTTTTTTTTTTTGACAATTAACTAAGATTTGAAGTTTTTGATACGATTTCTGTAGGAATGATATGGCAGCTGATGTGAAACTCTAATTAAGTATACTAACGAGTTAAATTAATTTGAGACATCAGTCAAATGTAAGAGTTTAATTAATAATTTTAATTAATTAGTTTTTAATTTATAAATTTCTTTTGCGCCTTTTCATTTTTTTCAAAGGTTTCTTCATTTCAACATTATTTAAAATGATTAATAAAGAATAATATATATATATATAGGAAATTATTTATGATTTTCCGTCCCCTAATATGATTTTCAATTGAATTGTTGAAGAGGTTATTCATTTATCTTTTGTGATTTTTTTTGTGCAAATTTATTATTATTATTATTATTATTATTATTGTTGTTGTTATAACACGTAATACAGCCTTGTTATTAATTGGGCTTCAAAACCATCAAACTGGATAAAATCACAGGAGCAAATCTCAGCAAGTCATTTGAACGCAAAACATTCCATAAAAAGGTTCTAATTACACATATCAATAATTGACCACCACCGCCAGCAGTCCCCGAGGGAAACACAATGACTAACACACCTAAAAACCTTCCTTTTTATTGCATTTAGAAATTAGAATTCATCTTTTACCCACAATTGGCTATCAACAAAATATCATATGGAAATGACTTGCTTCTTATCAATTGAACCCAAAAAATTGAAAAAATAAAAATAAAATTGACTCTACAGATATTCATATTCCTAAAATGGTCCTTATCTGATCTGGAGGATGTCTTGCCAATGATTTGGGTTCTGAGTATCCATTCTTGGGATCCATTATTACTTTGTAAATAAGCTCATAAGCTTCAGCAAGGGACCTTGCAACTTGAATAGAAGCTTCCGAACGCAACTTTGGAACCTGTATCTGCTCAAATTCAGGAAGGGAACTCTCACTTCCTAGTATAAGTCCAAAGAAAGCCCTCAAAGACTCTGAAAGAGAGGCTGGAGAAGTTTCTTCAATCTCTGCCAGTGTAATACCATTACCAAGTGAATTATGAAAGTGGGACATCTTATGTGACAAGCTGCATCTTCTTAGAATAGCATCGACTTCTTTAGCTACAAGAGCATGCATATGGTTTTCTATTATTGCTCCAAGTTTCTTCACATATTCGGCTGCAACTTCATGGCCAGATAGCGGTTGCTGGATGGCACACAAGCAGTTGATGAGGAATATCTTGGAAGGTGTTTCACTATTCTGCATAGATCAACAATATCAGCTAACATAAAAACTACTCAAAAGAGTTCATAAATGCACATAAACTTCATCATATTATTTTGGGTAAATTGCATCTATTGTCCCTCAACTTAGGTGGTTATTCTATTTCAATCACTCAACTTCAATAGTTCCTCAACTTAGGTGGTTATTCTATTTCAGTCACTCAACTTCAATTTGTTAAAATAAAGTCATTCAACTTTTAATTTTATTTTAGAAAATGTTCCTTTAACCAGCAATAGCAAGTTTCCGGATTCATTTTCCTTCTTAAATAACACTAAATTAATATTTAATCAAAATAAATCGATAAATCATTATTTATTGTTTATATTTTTTTATTATAAAAACTAAAATATTGATAAAATATCATATAGTAATAAAATATTATTTTTAAAATTTATATTTATTATTATATTATTATAATCTAGATTGTTACAAATTAAATTTTAATTAATAACAAATAACACATATATAATTAATAATTTAAATGTAAGAAAGTGAAAAAGAATGAAAAGAGGGCAAACGGATAATTATATCATTGCTACTACAAGTCAGGGGGCATTTTTCTACCAAAAAAAAAAAAAAACTGAGGTTAAGGGATTTTATTTTAAAAAATTAAAGTTGAGTAACTGAAATAAAATAACCACATAAGTTTAGGGACGGTGCAATTTACCCTATTATTTTGGGACAACTTATCCCACACAAGCAAAAAAATTAGATCTTTAACCTTTCATTATCTCCTTAACAAATCAGATAAGGATTGTTTATGTGTAACAATCAAAAAGATGGGTAGAAATCTATCTCACAGATAGCATAATATGTTCCTTGCATGTCTCAGCTATTAATGACAATATCTTGTGAGACACAAATCATTAATCCATGACGTGACAGTAATGGCTTACAACAGCCTAAATGTATGCAACCACATAATTGACACTAGTCATGGTATAGAAGGTCCAGGATTTAAGAAGAGCACACCAAATTGGAGACCATAAGGAACGATATGACACATAAAGAAAATGGTCTGGAGAGATCTAAATGCAAAGATTTGATCATCTTCAATCCCATATTCTTAGGACCATATGTCACAAAGTAATGTCCAACACAATCAACTCATTTTAGTGGTCCTAGACACAAGTCTAATGGAGCATGGTAACAGCATGTTTGTAAAAGGCATGCAAAGCTGGTTCTAACGCACAGACAAGTATTGGGCACATGTCCACATGTCCAATCATGAGAATCTAAGTTGGGAGCTTTATTAACTTTAGAGTCTGTTTGGCATTATTGTTGAAACTATTGTTGAGAAAAGTATCTCATGAAATATGTTAATTATAGGGTACTAAAATTTGTTTAAAGTTAAATTTGACATATTTTAGTCATAAAAACTTCAAAACAAATAAAAAACTTTTTCAACATCTAAAATAGTGCTTTCAAAAGTGTCTTTTTTTGACTTCCCAACATAAACCCCTAACAGGGATGTAGCTAATGTGGAGCTCAGTTTTGATGCTCTTTAAGCAGGAAAATTGCTGGACTTCATTTGTAGGAAGCAGGGGCATTTTTGTAACTTCTAGCTTTTGCTAGAACAGATTGGTTGAATGTCTCAAGGGCTTAATTTTGAGTCATTTTCTATTTTGAATTCTTAATGATTTGGGCAAAGATGATTAGGTTAGAATAGCCCATCAACCATTCAATGCCTCAAATAATTCATAGAAGCACATCAATATATCTATTGAAAGAAGAAATAATACTCCCTGCATTGGGATGTTTGAAGAATGAAGTCAGATTAGCATAAATGAAATAGAAAATAGGAAAAGTATAAACCTGCAAGGATGGGGAAGGGCTGCTATTTGACAAAAGCGCATCAACTGATGATTTATTAATTTGGCCAGAGTCTGAACTCATTCTTCTTCTTGTCAAGTGACCAGCACCCTTGGACTTGTGTGCCTCTGCGGCTTGCTCACACATCTGCAGTGCTTGGAAGTAATTAAGTTTATAATGGATGCTACAATGACCAAAAGAGGTTATCACAAAACTCGAACTACACTATTAAATTAATCCCCAAGAGATCAACACGGTGGTTGCAGTAGGGGGAGGGGTTATTTTTATACTTTACATTGATAGAGAGGGCTACACCTAAAATTTAGCTAAAATAATTAAACCCTTGAATAAAGTATTCATATCAATATGAGAATTTACCGGTAGGTCAGAAAATATCAATCCAGTTTCAATAGAATAACCCAAATAGATACAAATCCAGCTCAGAATGTCAACGCATCAGTACTTAATGTAAAATAGTTGGGAGGTATTCTTTTTCAACAGCAACAGGCACATTCAGGTTAACAGGAACAAAATAAACAGTCCACAGAATAAAACTATGCATGATTGGCATTTTATCACCATTAAAATAGTTCTTTTGACCAAAAAAAAAAAAGGTAGCTCTTTACAATCATCCTTTACAAGTCCCTCATATTTTGGAGACGTTATATAATCTTCTGATGGTTCACAATATCTAATATCTCTTTGCTCTATGATATGTCCATATATTGCTTTGCACTACACAAAGCTCAGTCTCATTATAGCCAAAACTTTTTCTTGAGCCAATTTTGGCTTAATTTGAAAGTTTAGTATTTATTATGGCTCGGTCAAAATTGAGGATTTAAAGGCACTGATGTGGCAAAAATGTTATTTTTTTAATATATTGTTGCTGACGTAATAGATGACATGGCATGGAATTTTATGTTCTTGCTGACGTAACAAAAATACAATTTTTTATATGTTATTGCTAACTAGCATAACTTTAATAATTAAACAATCTAAAACTTTTTAGTTTTAGTCAATTATAATCAATTTTATAAATTTGTTTCATTTATAGCCAGTTAACTTATTTTGATCTAACTATGTCAAAAATTAATATTTTATTACTTATCTCCCTCCGTCCACCTCTCTCTCCCCCTCTCTGTCTCTTTCCTCCAACCCACTGTCATTCAATAATATATATACACCCCTCTACCCACTCTCTCTCTCTTTGACCATCGCCATCCAAATATATATATATATATATATATATATATATATATATATATATATATATATATATTCAATAAGTGGCAAAACAAATCCGTTATGAATATATATACATATATATATATATATATATATATGCAGATTAGGCGGTTAAACCAGCCATATGCATGTAAAAGAAATTTTTAATTTTGTAGAGAGATTTGAAGAACTCACTTCAAAACTTTATAAATGTTGTAAGTTTTGTACAAGGGCTTTTGAGATATAATTCCCGGTAGGTATTACAAAGATTGCTCAATACCTAGGATTCTACCACAAGAAAGTTATAAAAAGGTTTTTGTAAGTAAGGCAGAGGTAAAGAGGGATAGGTGATGGACGACCTTCTTGCTCCTTTGATGCCTTCAGGGTTTTGTAAGAAGAAAGGCTTTGAGATATAATTCCCGGTAGGTATTACAAAGATTGCTCAATACCTAGGATTCTACTACAAGAAAGTTATAAAAAGGATTTTGTAAGTAAGGCAGAGGTAGGGAGGGATAGGTGATGGACGACCTTCTTGCTCCTTTCATGCCTTCAGGGTTTTGTAAGAAGAAAGGCTTTGGATGCTTTCTTCGGATTTTTTGATTTCTCAAATATTTTGGATGCCAAAAGGATGCCTTCTGAATGCGTGAGAGCTCTCTTTTATAGAAGTAGCCTGGGGCATACTTCATAATTTTGTAGATTTTGAACAGTGTCTGCTACTTGATGTCTTCACGTGTGAATAGTGCTTTTTGTCTTCTTCACATGCGAATAGTACAAAAGTGACAGGTAAACAGTGTCCTGTCAGGTTTTGAAATAAAGGAAAAGTAAAAACAGAAAAAGTAAAAGAATATTACAAAAGCAAGAAGCAAAAATAAAGTGAAAAGTTTAAACAAAGAAAAGCAAAGAAGAATAATTTGTTGCCGCCATAAATTTCTTTTGCCGATCTTCTTTTTTTTTTTTACAAGAGATTTTGTATCTGTGAAGAGATACTACAACCTTCTTCATTATCATCTGCCAAATTGATTATGGGTTCTGAATTAGAATCGGCTGCAGAGAAATTAATTCTGTTTTGCAATAACTGTTGCATTATTGCAAAATATTCATCATTTTTTGCTCCTGGTAGTCTTGCCATGGCATGTGATCGTTGGGCCAAAAATAATTGTTTGAAAGGTTTTGTACAGGAGTTGATAGCAAAAGATTTTTTTTCTTAAGCCAGTCTTTTAGTTCTTAGTTTGTAATTGCTTCTGGGACATTAAAATGAGTCCCACCATATTACTTTGAACCTTCTGATGATGGTGCTCAATCCATCTTGGGGCTTCGTAATTCTAAGAACCAGATCAAGATCCAAGCTAGAAAGAATTTTGAACAGAATAAGAGGAGAGGTAGAAACCTTTTCTCTTTGGATGAGGGTTTGTAATGAGTTTTAAGCTCTCTGAGACTTCTGGTGTAAGGATTTCAGGTAAAGCACCAAAATACTTCCACCATTAAGCAAATCATGAAAGGGGTTTCGGAAGAATCAAATAATTTTTGGAAATAGAATAGCCAAGAATGACTATTTTTATGGTATTGTATGAGAAATATATTATACCATGCTTATTGGTAGTTCCAATAATTGAAATGTTGGCAATGGTCAATCCTGTTTTGGAATGAAAAAGGAAAAACTTTTTGTTTTGTAAGCTCTTGTCCCCAATCAGAAGGATTAAGGACATTTTGGATGTGGCAAGTTGAATAAGCCGGATCAGCATGATTTTCTTTTAGATAAAAATATTTGAATTTAGTTGAGCCAGTAAATTCAAGAATTACCTGGTAATAAGCTTGAGTCTTGGTAAGATCCCATGGTTTGTAATGTCATCCTTTTGGAAAAGCTTTTGAAATTGCTATAGAGGCGTCTTAGTGTAAAAATTCGTCATCTATCATCAGAACATTTTGAAAATGTTTTTTTGTAATCCATTCTGAAGACTTCTTTTTTAATTTTGTTTGAGACAATTATTTGAGAAGAATTCGGTTGGGAAACATTGGTTTGAAAATCTATTTGTAAGATTTCATTGGCTTGAGAAATGTTTTGAGAAAGGATTTTTTGAGAGAGACTCCTTCCTCAAAAGTTTTGGAAATAAATTTTGTAGATTTACCTTTCTGGACCTGACTGGCGTTTATAATGTTTTGTAAGACCTGAAAAACTTCAGGAGAGTTGGATATGAAATCAGGTGTTAAAAAAAAAAAAAAAAAAGATCTTTTACAAAAACTTTATTCTGTATTTATATTTTTCAAATTTGATATGAAATTAGGTTTTTGGCAAGTACAAATCAATCCAAAAGATAGATACAAAACTGCATTTACAGTTTCTTTTGAACAGTATGAATGAAAAGTCATGCCTTTTGGCTTGAAAAATGCTCCATCAGAATTCCATACAATTATGAATGAAATTTTTAATCCATTTTCAAAATTCCGCATAATCTATATAGATGATGTTCTTGTGTTCTCAGAGTCAATTGAACAACATTTCAAACACTTAAGAACATTCTTCTATGTTACAAAACAGAATGGTCTTGCCGTATCAAAATCAAAGATTTCTCTTCCAAACCAGGATCAAGTTTCTAAGACATTATATTTCCCAAGGAACCATTACTCCAATAGAGAGGAGTCTAGAATTTGCAAATAAATTCCCTGACAAAATCTTGGATAAATCAGCTCCAAAGATTCTTAGGCAGTCTGGATTACGTCTTAGATTTTTGTCTAAGTATTAACCGTCTAGCAAAACCTTTGCATAATAGGTTAAAGAAAAACCCTGTTCAATGGACAGAGCATCATACTGAAGTGGTTCGTCATATCAAACAATAGGTTCAGACCATTCCTAATCTGCATTTAGCAGACCTATTAGCCCCTAAAGTAGTCAAAACAGATGCCTCAGAGTTAGGTTATGAAGGAATTTTAAAACAAATTCAAAATAGAAAAGAACAAATAATTCAATTCCATTCTGCACATTGGAATGATTGTCAAAAGAAACACTCTACCATTAAAAAATAGATTCTTACAATTGTCATGTGCAAACAAAAATTTCAAAGCAATTTACTAAATCAAAATTTTTTGCTTAGAATTGATTGCAAATCCGTCAAAGAAATTTTATAAAAAGATGTTCAAAATGTTGCATCAAAACAAATCTTAGCACTATGGCAAACGATTTTAAGTATTTTTTATTTTGAAATTGAATTTATAAAAGGAGATACAAATTCCATCCCAGACTTTCTAACCAGAGAATTTCTTCAAAACAGGCCAATGCCCAAAAAGAAAAATACCAAGGCTGAAGCTTCAGCCTCTACAAAACCAAATCCCACAAAACCACCTATTTCCTCTACAAAGCCTATACAAATTGGGCAGACATAGCCGAAGCAGAAGAAGAGGAAGATCATACAAAATTTATTGAGTCTCAGGCTCCAAAAACTGATAGCCAGATTCAAAAATGGATAGAATCACTATCCAACTCCCCTGAAGTTCTTTAGGCCTTACAAAACATTATAAAGGCCAGTCAGGTCCAATAAGGTAAATTTATAAAACTTATTTCCAAAACCTTTGACAAAGGAGAGTCTTCTTCTCAAAAAACCCTTTCTCAAAACATTTCTCAAGCCAATGAAATTTTACAAATAGATTTTCAAACCAATATTTCCCAACCGAATTCTTCTCAAATAATTTTATCTCAAACAAAATAAAAAAAGAAGTCTTCAGAATGGATTACAAAAACATATTTTCAAAATGTTCTGATCATAGAAGACGAATTTTTACACCAAGGCGCCTCTATAGCAATTTCAAAAGCTTTTCCAAAAAAATGGCATTACAAACCATGGGATCTTATCAAGACCCAAGCTTATTATCAGGCAATTCTGGAATTTACTGGCTCAGCTAAATTCAAACATTTTTATCTAAAAGAAAATCATGCTAATCCGGCTTATTCAACTTGCCACATACAAAATGTCCTTAATACTTCTGATTGGGGACAAGAACTCACTAAATAAAAAATTTTTTCTTTATCATTCCAAAACAGGATTGACCATTGTCAGCATTTCAATTATTGAGATTACCAACAGGCATGATATAATACATTTCTCATACAAAACCATAAGAATAGTCATTCTTGGCTCTTCTATTTCTAAAAATCATTTGATTCTTCCAAAACCCCTTCATGGTTTGCTCAATGGTGAAAGTATTTTAGTGATTTACCTGAAATCCTTACACCATAAGTCTCAAAAAGCTTAAATACCTTTAAAACTCGTTACAAACTCTCGCCCAATGAGAAAAAGTTTCCACCTCTTCTCTTATTTAGTTCAAAATTCTTTTACCTTGGGTCTTGATCTGGTTCTTAGAATTACGACCCCAAGATGGATTGAACACTATCATCAGAAGGTTCAAGGTAAAATGGTGGAACTCATTAAATGTCCCAGAAGCAATTACAAACCAAGGAATAAAGACTGGCTTAAGGGAAAAAACCTTTTACCTCCAACTCTTGTACAAAACCTTTCAAATTAATTATTTTTTGCCCAACGATCATATGTCATGGCAAGACTAACAGGAGCCATAAATGATGATGAATATTTTGCAATAATGCAACAGTTATTGCAAAACAGAACCAATTCCTCTATAGCCGATTCTGATTTAGAACCCATAATCGATTTGGGAGATGATAATGAAGAAGGTTGTGGTATATCTTCACAAATACAAAATCTCTTGTAACAAAAAAGATCGGCAAAAGAAATTTACGGCGGCAACAAATTATCATTCTTTACTTTTCTTTGTTTAAATTTTCTACTTTACTTTTGCTTCTTACTTTTGTGATATTCTTTTACTTTTTCTGTTTTTACTTTTCCTTTATTTCAAAACCCGATAGGACACTATTCAACTGTCACCTTTTGTACTGTTCACTTTTTACTGTTTGCATGTGAAGAAGATAAAAAGCACTATTCACACGTGAAGACATCAAATGGCGGATACTATTCAAAACCTACAAAATTACGAAGCATGCCCCCAGCTACGTCTATAAAAGGGTGCTCTCATGCATTCAGAAGGCATCCTTTTGGCATCCGAAATATTTGAGAAGCCAAAGAATCCGAAGAAAGCATCCAAAGCCTTTCTTCTTACAAAACCCTAAAGGCATTAAAGGAGCAAGAAGGACATCCATCACCTATCCTGCCCTACCTCTGTCTTACTTACAAAAACGTTTTTGTAACTTCCTTGTAGTAGAATCCTAAGAAACTCATGTATTGAGCAACCTTTGTAATACCTACCGGGAATGACATCTCCAAAACCCTTATACAAAACTTACAAAATTTATAAAGTTTTGAAGTAAGTTCTTCAAATCTCTCTACAAAATTACAAATTTCTTTTGCATGCATATGGCTGGTTTAACCTCATAATCTGCATATATATACTAAACTCAACTCAACTCAACTCAACTAAGCCTTTATCCCAAAAATTTGGGGTTGGCTATATGGATTTGCTTTCTCTACTCTAAATGATTTTGGATTAAATCCTCAGAAATGTGTAATGCTTCTAGGTCATGTTGTACTATTCTCCTCCAAGTTAATTTAGGTCTACCCCTTTTTTTCTTTCTATCCTCTAACCTAATGTGCTTTACTTGTCTAACTGGAGCCTCCGTATGTCTACGCTTCATATGACCAAACCACCTTAATTTCTCTTCTCTCAACTTATCCTCAATTGGCACCACTCCTACCTTTTCTCTAATACTCTCATTACGGACTTTATCTAGTCTAGTATGACCACTCATCCACCTTAACATTCTCATCTCCGCAACTCTTATCTTAGACGCATACAACTCCTTCAGTATCCAACACTCACTACCATATAACATAGCCGGTCGTATAGCTATACGGTAAAATTTTCCTTTCAACTTATTGGGAATCTTGCGATCACATAGAACTCCCATGGCACGTCTCCACGTCAACCATCCGACTTTAATCCTATGACTAACATCCTCCTCACATCCCCCATCTACTTGAAGGATTGAGCCAAGATATTTAAAGTGATTACTTTGGGGTGGTACCACTCCATCCAAACTAACTCCTTCCCTATCACTAGTTTGGCCTTCATTGAACTTGCAATGCATGTATTTTGTCTTCGTTCTACTTAACTTAAAGTCCTTTGACTCTAGAGTACTTCTCCAAAACTCTAGTTTTCTATTGATTCCTTCTCGCGTTTCATCTATCAGAACAATATCATCCGCAAACATCATGCACCAAGGAATACTCTCTTGTATATGTTTCGTCAATTCATCTAAAACTAATGTAAAAAGATAAAGGCTTATAGCTGATCCTTGGTGTAATCCAATTGAGATCGGAAAATCTCGTGTCCCCTCCCACTGTGCGCACAATAGTAATTGCCCCTTCATACATATTTTGCAACACTTGTATGTACCTAATAGATACCCTCTTTTGTTCTAACACAATCCATAAGACATCTCTTGGAACACTATCATAAGCCTTCTCCAAATCAATAAAAACCATGTGTAGATCTTTCTTCACATCTCTATATTTCTCCATCAAACTTCTAATGAGAAAGATCGCTTCCATAATTGAACAACTGGGCATGAAGCCAAATTGAATGAAAGAGATAGAAGTATGATGACGTAGTCGATACTCCACAACTCTCTCCCAAAACTTCATAGTATGGCTCATGAGTTTAATTCCCCTATAATTTGAGCAACTCTATATGTCTCCTTTATTTTTAAAAATAGGTATTAAAATACTCCTCCATTCATAAGGCATTTTCTTTGAGTTTAGAATCTTATTAAATAATTTAGTTAATCATGCCACTCCCATATCTCCCAAACACTTACACACTTCAATTGGTATTCCATCGGGTCCACAGGCTTTACCCACTTTCATTCTCTTAAGTGCTTCATTTACTTTTAAAGATCTAATCCTTCTAGTATAATTCACATTATTTTCTATTGTTCTATAGTCTATATTCACGCTATTACCATTTTGACTATTATTAAAAAGATTATTAAAATAATTTCTCTATCTTTCTTTAATGTCCTAATCTTTCACCAACACTTTTCCAACCTTAATGCACCTAACTTGATTGAGATCTTGACATTTCCTTTCTCTCCTCCTCGCTAATCTATAAATATCTTTCCCCCCTTCTTTAGTTTTAAGTTTCTCATATAACTTTTCAAAGGCCTGTGTTCTTGCTTGACTAACTGCCTTTTTTGCCTCTTTCTTTGCTATCTTGTACTGTTCATATGCCTCATTATTATCACATTTAGGTAATTTCTTATACCATTCCCTTTTTCTCTTCACTGCCTTTTGTATTTCCTCATTTCACCACCATCTCTCTTTTGAGGGTGGTCCATGTCCTTTAGACTCTCCGAGTACTTTTCTAGCTACTTCTCTAATCTTTGATGCCATCTGTATCCACATATCATTGGCCTCCATATCCAGCTTCCATGCTTCGGACTCGAGAAACTCATTTTTGAACTTCACTTGCTTTACTCCTTTGAACTCCCACCACTTTGTTCGAGCTATACTATTTCTTCTAACCTTACTTGAATTGTTCCTAAACTTGACATTCAAGACCACTAACCGATGTTGACTTGTTAAAGCCTCTCCTGGAATGACCTTGCAATCCTTGCACAGAGCTCTATTTGTCTTCTTGGTTCTATGTTGCCCACTTTTGAAAGTCACTAAATGTGACTCTCTTTTTATAAAGTAGGTATTTGCTAGCATTAGGTCGTATGCCATAGCAAAATCTAGAATACTTTTTTCCTCCTCATTTCGACTACAAAACCAACCTCCATGAACATTCTCATAACCTTGCCTATCACTTCCTACAAGTCCATTCATATCTCCACCAATGAAAACATTCTCTTCATTCGGTATGCTTTGCATTAAATCATCTATATCTTCCCAAAACCTTTGTTTACTCTCACTATCTAGTCCTATTTGTGGAGCATAAGCACTAACTATATTTATTGTTTCTTCTTCTAGTACTATTTTTACTAGTGTAATTCTATCTCCTACTCTTTTCACAGCTATTACAGCATCTTTTAATGTCCTGTCTATGATTATACCCACTTCGTTCTTGTTTCTCTCCTTTCTGGTAAACCACAGTTTGTGCCCTGAATTACCCACTTCTTTGCTTTTCTCTCCTACCCATTTAATCTCCTGAATGCAAACAATATTCACCCTTCTCCTTTCCAAAGTATCTACAAGCTATCCAACATTTCAAGTACCAACCTTGATCCTCCTCCTATCCTGTTCCTTCCTAATTGGTCTCCTTCTAATATATCTTCTATTGTTTTTTATGTCCATTTTGTATTCTGTTCCACTATCTGTTCTACTATTTGTCCTATGGACTAACTTCTTTACCCACACCCATCCAAGATGTGGGAACCCTTGCTCACTTAACACCACACTCAGGCGCCAACATGGCACGTCGCTTTCCGTGAACGCCCTACACCCTTGCATATTTCTCACTACACCCGGGCTCCAATGTAGCGCGTCGTAAGTAGAAAACGCCCTAACGTTTATATCATTTGAATCCATATCATAAGGTGTGACGAAATTTTTACGCTAGTTGTCACCTACCGCAATCCTTCTCCTTTATCCGGGCTTGGGACCGGCTAAGCACAAACTACTTAGACGGAGTTAATCTGCATATATATATGTACATATATTCATAACAGACTGACTCTGCCGCCTATTGAATGTATATATATATTTTTCAATTTCATTTCTGAAGATTTTCCGTCTTTCTTATATATTTTGTTTATTTCTTTAATTGTTTATTTATTTTCCAAGATTTAGAGAATAATTTCTTCCCTATTAGCTTAGCTCCCTATCGATCTTGGTGCTTCGTTGGTATCAGAGCGGTGCATATATATATATATATATATATATATATATATATATACATACATACCCTCCAACCACCTTTCCCTCTCTAAATAATATCCCTATATTACTCCCCTCTCTCTCTCTCCCTCTTTTTTTATTATACTAAGTAACATAAATATTTATTTTTGCAATTGTATTAGGTAATAAAAAATTAATTTTTGACCAAGGTAGATCAAAATTAGTCAATTGGTTATAAATGAAACGAACTTATAGAATTAGCTATAATTGACAAAAGTTAAAAAGTATAGATTTTTCAATTGTTAAAATTATGTTACGTCAGCAACATATAAAATAATAATATTTTTGCCATTTTAGCCACTATGTCAACAACATATTAAAAAAATAATATTTTTACCATGTTAAGCGTCACATTAGTGCCCCCAAATCTCCAATTTTGACTGGATACTAAACTTTCAAATTAGGCCAAAATTGACCCCAAAAAAAAAGTTTTGGCTATAATTGCAAAAACTCGTAAAGTTTTAGAATTTTTTGAATATTGGACCTATATACTAGGGCGCCTCTTGCCTTAATAACACTAACTAGGGTTTGTGGGGAAAAAAAAAAAAAAACAAAGAAAGGGAGAGATGGAGATGTCAAACGGAGAGAGAGAGAGAGAGAGAGAGAGAGAGAGAGAGAGAGAGAGAGAGGCCATATTCTAACTTTTTTTTTTTTAATTTTCCGCATCAGCATTTAGTGTCAGATCTGGTGTACATGTCAATTGCTCCACCATTAATCAGACCAGAACTCAACCAGAGAGTATAATTTTGGTGATTTGGACAGTTTCTATGGTGAATTAAAAAAAAAAAATTAAAAGTACAGATTACTTTTGAAAAACATGCTAATGTTTAGCACCATTTTTTGGTATGTTTGCCTTTTATAAACAATTTCTGTTTACAAGATTTACCTTCCCACAAGATCGAGATAACGACACTTCAACCATGACTTCTTTCACATAACTGAGTTGTTTTAAAGGAAATCTGAAATTATTTCATGTCAAAAAACTGTTCCAAAACAAATATCAAGTATCTATAAACTTCGTGTTATTATGTTTTGGAAGTATACAGCCCAATTCAAATCACCCCAGAACAATGCAAATTCAACAATTAGCTTAAAACATACCTGAATGATAGGATCAAGTATAGCAGACATCACAGGATCAAAATCAGGCTTTTTCACTGAAGCAGGAACCATCATGCTGTCATGGTTCTCGATTATTTCAAGTAGAACAGAGACTCCTTCTCTCACTGCTTCAGGCGGGGAAAGATCAACAGCAACAAGGGGAGGATAGCGTAAAAGCTTCTCCCCTCGACTTTTCAGAATGTCAAAAAATGTTTTCTGTGCAGCTTCCTTGAGCATCCAAAGCGTACTACAGAGAGCTGTATCTCTCCCAAGCAAATCTGACATCTACAGCACAATCATGAAAAAGGTGAAAACCTTTTAACTGTAAAAAAAGGATACTAACACCAACAATGTTCCAACTTTAATTTGATTTTTACATGAGTTCTCAAACTCCGATTTATTTACAATTGAGTTCTTAAATGGAAAATAACAATATCTAATCAAGTGCATCTGTCAGGTTTCTTTTTTGGAATGGTGTAGACATCACATGCTCACTTTTAATAGACAATATGTAGAGTAAAAAAAAAAAAAGCTTGAGCAAAATCACATGCTATTTATGAGTTATTGAGTTTAAAAAAAGAGCATATTCTTTCATGTATATCTCCTCTTCTCTTGTGTCTCTCTCTCTTCCCCATAATACCCTTTTCACTAGGGGTGTACACAGTTTTTGGTTCTCCCAAATTGAAAAGAACCTGAGCTTAAAAAAGAACTATTAACGTAAGAATTGAACTGTATCGAACCGAAGAACCAATTTTAGACATATATTTTTCTATAATTTTTTTAGATACATTATAGAATTTCAATATAAGCAATTATATACTCATATGCAATTAAGATTATATTGTGTGTAAATACAATTATATTTATAAACTATATACAACCTAACACTATTTTTAATTCCTCTAGTGTTTCCTAATAATTTTTTAAAAATAAATGAATTAAGTCACCTTATAGTTCTTAATTATAAATGTATTATATAATATACTTTCTAAATTCACAATTATATAGTCCATAATTATATATTTACCTCATAGTTAAAGACTATATATATATGAAATTATAACTAATTAAGTTATGTAGGAATAAAATTGTATAAGGCAAAGGTGTTAGGCATATATAGATTATAAAGAGTTAAATACTATTAGTACAACTCAACTCAACTCAACTAAGCCTTTATCCCAAAAATTTGGGGTCAACTATATGGATTTGTTTTCTCCACTCTAAACGATTCTGGGTTAAATCCTCATAAATGTGTAATACTTTTATGTCATGTTGTACTACTCTCCTCCAAGTCAATTTAGGTCTACCCCTTTTTTTCTTTCTATCCTCTAACCTAATGTGTTCTACTTGTCTAACTAGAACCTCCGTATGTTTACGCTTCACATGACCAAACTACCTCAATCTCCCTTCTCTCAACTTATCCTCAATTGGCACCACTCCTACCTTTTCTCTAATAGTCTCATTACGGACTTTATCTAGTCTAGTATGACCACTCATCCACCTTAACATTCTCATCTTTGCAATTCTTATCTTAGACGCATACGACTCCTTCAGTGCTCAACACTCACTACCATATAACATAGCCGATCGTATGGCTGTACAGTAAAATTTTCCTTTCAACTTATTAAGAATCTTGCGATCACATAAAACTCCCGTGGCACGTCTCCACTTCAACCATCCGGCTTTAATCCTATGACTAACATCCTCCTCACATCACCCATCTACTTAAAGGACTGAGCCGAGATATTTAAAGTGAATGTATTCTGCTTTCGTTCTACTTAACTTAAAGCCCTTTGACTCTAGAGTACTTCTCCAAAACTCTAACTTTCTATTGACTCCTTCTCGCATCTTATCTATCAGAACAATATCATCCGCAAACATCATGCACCAAGGAATACTCTCTTGTATATGTTTCGTCAATACTACAAGTGATTTTTAAAATTAACAAGTTATATGTGCCAGACATTAAATAAAATAAATTAAAGTGATTAACTAAAATGGAAATAGACTTTTGAGAAATTTAAAAGTAAACCTGCAAAAGTAATTTGGTAAAAGGGTGGAAGGGATTGAACCAGATACCTCTTTAAATTTAAATATTGTCATCAACCATTGACCCACTAAGCAATTTTGTTAAAAAAATTGCAATTGATCATATAAGTAATAACATGTTTTTTGAAACCTTAAAATATAATTTGTTATGAATAGTAATGAGGGTTGTAATTGTATGGTGAACGGAGTAGAATAAGAAGATGTAGTTGCAATGAATTGATAGCTGTTATAGGACTTGTTATATTTGTTAAGTGGTTGTTATAATTGACAAGAATAGTTAGTAGAAGAGATGTTGTATAAATAACCGAAAAGTTGTAACAGAGAAGTATCCAAGAGAAGCATCTGTCAGGTTTCTTTTTTGGAATGGTGTAGACATCACATGCTCACTCTTAATAGACAATATGTTGAGTAAAAAAAAAAAAAAAAAAGCATGAGCAATATCACATGCTATTTATGAGTTATTGAGTTTAAAAAAAGAGCATATTCTTTCATGTATATCTTCTCTTCTCTTGTATCTCTCTCTCTTCCCCATAATACCCTTTTCACTAGGGGTGTACACAGTTTTTGGTTCTCCCAAATTGAAAAGAACCTGAACTTAAAAAGAACTATTACCGCAAGAATTGAACTGTATCGAACAAAAGAACCGATTTTACACATATTTTTATAAATATTACAATCAATTCTCTTCTCTCTATGTTCTATTCTCTCTATCTTCCTCCTTCCCCCTTCTTTCTATATCTCTCCCTAATTTATGTTCTTATCTGGAATTAAGAACACTGCTTTGTAACAGATGGTATCAGAGCTTGATTTACATTGGGTATTGTCTCAAATCTACTAAGGTAAGTTGCAATGATGGCTCGGTGAATGGCAGGCCCTAAATTCGAGGTTCTTCTTTCCTGAACTGCTCTTCTCTCTATTCTTCTTCTTCTTCTTCCATTTTCTTCCTTTTTCTGTCTCTTCTTTCTTCTTCCCTGAGATCTCTTCCCTCTCTTCCCTTTAATTCTTCTTCCTTCTTCCCCTGAAATTTCTTCCCTTCTTTCCCTTTATTTTCTTCTTCTCAGTAGATCCTATTTCTTCCTCAGCCTTTCTTGAAATTCTTGAATCAAATTTCTTTCTTCTTCTGTTCATTTCTGGTTCTCTCTCCTATTTTCCTCATTTAATTTTTCATTTCCTGCATTTTAAGAAACCTATTTTTTAGAATTCTTAAAATTTTATTCCTCTCCTTTGTTCTTTCTCTCTTGTGAGCTACCTTATTCCTTTTCCCTCTATCAAAATTTCTACCCTGTGAGGATTTTAAATTCAACACCTGTTTTTTTTTTTTTGGGGTTCCATTGACAAATTCCAGTTGATTTTATTTTCCTACGTTTCTTCGCTAATTTTCTTCCTCAGTTTTCTTGGAGATAAATCTTCCGTTCTATTTTCTATCATAACCCATACCTAGCCCTTTTACTATCAGAAAATGGAAATACAACCTGGGCAACAAGATATCATTTTGCGTATACTCGAACGTTGGGAAACCTTTAAAAGACAAGAAAAATTTATGGAAAAATTGGATCGGAGATGGGAAACATTTCAGAAGCTGATTCAAAATGTGACAACCACAAACCATGGAATTGAGAGTTCTTGGAGTAATGGCAGTGAATCAGGAGAGTGAGACCACGGAGGTCTCCATTGACGACAAGGTGATTTTAAACTCATTACCCGAGAATTCTTGGAGTAATGGCAATGAGAGGGGATTACTGAATAAAAAAGAAGAGACATGGGAGTTTGATGTTAAGGAGGAAAATGACTTTATTGATGTGCAGCATTTCTTCTTAGCAATGGAGAAAAGGAAGAGATTGATATTATTGGTGATTGAGAGGCGATTGTCCCGGATCAATTAGATTCAATTGAGAATGAAGACATGGCTGATATGGAATCAATAGAAAAATATAAAAAATAGCTTGGTGCTGAGATGGGGCAAAATTTTATTATTGATATGTCCAGTATAAGTGAGGTATGTTAGGATGGTGATGATGGGCAATTAGAGTCTGCAAAAGGGGAAACAGGAGCTAAATCTAAAGTAATTGCACAACTCGTTTCCAAAACTTAATTTTTTGTTGCAAAAATTCTTGAGAATGTTTTTGAAAACAAGAAAAATAAAGGTGTTACAACAAGTGTGGGTATTGGAAGCAAGTAGCAGTATTTGGGGAGCCAAGATAGTGAATTCAGCGGTTTTACTCATATAAACCTCATGGAAGATAAATAGGAAATATCAAGAAGGGGAAGGAAGAAGTTAAAACACCATATGGTATAGTGATCTTGAAGGAACAAATATGGGAAATTGGGAGAAGACAAAGGAAGAAAATTAACTCTGTCAAGTTCCTTTTAGTGTCATAGTTGCAGCTCTCCTTATTCATTCTTGAGGACAAGAATGAATTCAAGAAGTGAGTAATGTAATGAATATTAATAAGGGTTGTAATTGTATGATGAAGAGAGTAAAATAAGAAGATGTAATTGAGATGAGTTGATAGCTGTTATAAGAGTTGTTATAGTTGTGAAGCAGTTGTTATAATTGGCGGGAACAATTAGTTAGTAGAAGAGATGTATAAATAATTGAAGAGTTGTATCAGAGGAGTATTCAAGAAATATCAATATTACAATCAATTCTCTTATCTCTAAGTTCTATCCTCTCTATCTTCCTCCTTGCCTTCCCCTTTCTCTCTCTATCTCTCCCTAATTTCCGTAACAGATTATTAGCCAAATTTAAACCTTAAAAATTAGTAAGTATTATAACAAATATGAAATTTTAGGTGCATATTATAGTATCTCATCAAGTTTTCATAATGATAGGCTATTTGTAAAGAATGGAAATTTATATTGAGAGCATGGCTTTAAATAAAGGCCATTACGTTATTTAAAGATTTTTTTGCCTCACCATTGCCGTTACCACCATTATTTAATGGATTTTTAAAATTTATAATTGGAAAGGCCGTTACCGCTGTTATTCAAAGGTAATAACGGCCTTTGCTTTTCCAGCTAAAAATTCTTAACTTTTTTTTTTTACCTCTTTCATGTGAAATGTAGTAGATGGAATCTTTTTTTAGGCAAAATCATTCATTTTAACACATTTTCATTCTCTCCAGGCAATTATGTCATTTTCTCTCAACTATCTCTCAATTCTCTCCACAACCAACTAAAGTGAAATCATTCATTTCTCTACAAATTTTTGAGCTCAAGAGTATTGATCATTAGATAGACAAGATAGTTTTGAAGTGAAGGAGATTAAAGGGTTAGATTCTTTTTTAGCCCTTTTTTAATCATTTTTAGGTAAATACATAAATAATTGGAAAAAAAATCAAAGAAAATTTTGGGCTTTAATAATATTTGCTTAGACTTTGACAAGATAAAATTAAAATAAGAATAATCATGAATTTAACTCTTGAAATTGATTTTCATAAATTAAATAGTAAGTTTACAACCTGAGTTAATGATCAAAGCTCCCAGTCTCAGTCCTATGATCAAAGTCAAGATGATCAAGAATATCCTAGACACTCATTTTGGTAGTAATAAGGTTAGTTATTTACTATCTTCTTAGTTATTTTGGTTTTAAATTGATTAATACTAATGATATATGAGAATGGTGGATTTAATATCTTTATTTGATATATTTGTGCTTATTATTTAGTTGTATATCTTAGTTTTACTTGTATCTTTGAACATTTATTCATTTTATGAACTTTGTAAATTTTTCAAAAAAAATTTGTGTATCCACATGCTGTTACCATTTACGTTGTGGTTGTTACAGACCCATTTCCGTTACTCGTGATGCAATTTAAAACCATGATTGAGAGATTAATTATAAAAAAAAAGGGTTCTTACTTCTTCCATTTTTTTTAAGTGGGATTGCAATCCATCATCATTTAGAAAGCATTTAAAAAAAATGAAAAATAAATAAAAAAAGAAGGGGGAGGAGAGGGGGGGGCCTAACTTCTCTATGAAAAGAGAAGCTCCTCTACCTTTAGTAATTCAAGATGGCAGCCATCACATGGGGCCCGTATAATATTAAAGTTTGAAATTTTTGTTCCAATCACGAGAACAAAAAAGTCTAATTAGACCTAATCGATTTTCAGGTCAATTTGGTTTTGGTTTTCATTAGGACCAAAGCCCAAAAAGCCGAACTGAAATTTCAGTTCAGTTTTTAGTCTTTTCAGTTCCAGTCCTAGCCTTCCATGAATTACCAATTCCCAAACCAAACCGTGCACGGCCCTACTTTTCACTTCAGAAATTCTAGCCAGCCACACCAGCGAGAGAAACCAGCCAGATGCGCTTTAGCAGAAATAGGTAGTTTAAGCATTAGATTGAAAAAAATTAGAGCTCAAGCACTCAGAAATCAAGTTAAACCATCATGTTGAAGTATAGCTGGTTATACTATAAAAAATAAATAAATAAATGGGTAGAGATTAACTCACAGTAAAGCTGTAAAATTCCAGGGTATTAATCAGCTTATATGCAATTATAAGACTAGGCTGTGACTGCAAAACTTGTTCAACTCTAACTTTAAAAGGCCGGCAAACTCCTTCAAAAATTCTGTCCAAAACGAATGTCGAGTCAGCTTCTGTCTTTCCACTACCATTTTCCAAATTCTTGGACAATTGATTTGCTGAGGATCCAGCATCTATCACAGCATCTGGTTCAAGTAAAACAAGAACAAGTTCTCGTTCAGATGCCAAGGCCTGCATGTGAAGCAACAAACAATTGTTGATAAATGAGAAGAAAAACTAACACTTGTATTTGCAAAGAACAAAACTATATCGGAAAAAAAATTCAACTTAAAAAGGCTTCAAGTCAAACCTGATGTAACCATCCTAGCATGTCACCCACATATCTTAATGGATCATGTGCATGAACCTCTATCGGTCTAGGTAGTCCACCAGGACCACCACGTGTAAGAGCACTTATAAATCTTCTAAACAATGCATTGTGCCTCATATTTGCCACCTGTATGATCAGTACAGAGAGGTATTATGACATGCAACTAGAAAAATGACCAAAAATGTAAGTTTTGGTTATTAATTATTCAGCTTGGTTGCATAAGAATCACCTCTTCAGCACAATACTTGAAAAGGACAGGCCTTTCTTTGAGGCATCGGACTGCTGTTTTTAAAAGTTCACTAACTTCAGCATTATCAGTATCACCCAATTTCCTACATTCTGCCTGAACCCACCTAGATACCAAATAAAATAATATTTACTATGCCAAAAAGCAACAATCAACTAGATTTGAAAAGACATAAAGCTTCACAAAGCAGATTAGGCCCTGACTGAATCCATGTAGCTGATAGAACTAGTTTGCATTCAAAATTGCTATCTAGGAAGATCAGCTTATAACTGCTCAAGGAAGCCTTTAGCTTGTTCCTACAGTCTAAGTACATAAGCTAGACAGTGAGAAGGTCGAACTTATAAACCTTTGGGTCTAAAACACCAATATTTACATACACAAGTCATTAATATGTACAATATATGCAACCAAAAGAAGTATCAAGTAACTTCCACATAATATCAAATTTCCCTCACACTCTAAGGGACTCAGATCCAGAATCATGCCACAAGACCTAGCTGCCCTGTTTCATAAGGAACACAGTTCAAAACATATATAAACCATGAGAAAAGTCACATGATAATACAATTCTTTGTCCATTCTCAAAGATGATGCATCAGTCACTAATTGCTAAAATTAGTTAGATTTTAATGACCAAATGGCATATAAACCATGAATTTAAAAGCACACTGAGGGAAAAACAAGCATAGGGTTTTTACATGCTTCAATAAAATTGTTAGATTATAGAAAAGCTTCACCTGCATAGACGCTCATAAGCTCCTTCTTGGTACACTGCCATCATATCCATGAGCTCCAAACCAGCACGCTGTCAAGGACCCCTCATGTCAATTATCTTCATTACTATTGTTCTTTTGAAAATCATAGGAGGCAATGAGTAAAAGGAAAGCAATATAACATAAACATGAAACTGATAGTTCTTAACAAAACATCCCACGTCAAGACTAAAAAGGTTGCGAAATCCAAGCACCATATTACTGCAATAAAGTCTGTAACACCAACAATAGATGGTAAAGAATTTAGTATTGAACTTTACAATGATTAAATTTTATGTGCACGCTGCATAATATTTGGGCTTCAATTAATACACAACTAAAAATGACAATTTGAAATATAAAAATCAATATTATACCTGGTGATGCGTCCTTAGTAGTATTTTGCAATTGGCATGAATTTCTTGAACATGAGATAGTGCCTTGAAGAAATTTTCATTTAATTCCTCATCCCTCAGCGCATTTATCTGTGAATGGAAGATGCAAAAGAGGCAAATATAAAGTCCTAAGTGCAAGAACAAAAAATCTTAAAATATAAATATATAAAATAAAGGAAAGCAAATCAAGCTTGAACCTCTTCATTAGAGAGCTGATAATCACGAAGGAAGCATGACACAATCTCTTGCCTTTGTGTAGTAATTTCAAGCTCCTGTTTAAGCCTTTCAGTGGTGCTGATAATATCTCCTGTGCTAGCACTACAGTTGTTCAATGCCTTTGCAATCCTTAAAAGGTAGAAAATCAGTAAGTTTCTCAGCCAGCTGTAGAAAAATCTCCTCCAGCTTATATACAAGTACCAGTAATGGAATGCACATGATGCATAGAACCACACAATCTCTCAAAACTAAGTACGGCCAAGTTGTGGAAACAAACGAAATAGGACATTGCCCTATCAATTTGATGTGTGGAGACATATCATCAATGCAAGGTAGAACTAACATGCAAGTGTAGCAACAGAATCCAGTAAAAAAACAAAGCCAATTGATTGAGGAATCGTTTGAAGAAAACATGAAACAGAACATCATTGGAACTGGTAATACACCCACCAAATATTTGCAGAATTGATCCATTCCAACTTATCTTACTAATCAATAATTAAAACAGCAAAAGAAATCCCAAACTTCAAAATCACAATTCACAAGTAAAAGGTGGCATATTGTCAGGAATGTGAACTAATTTTCAATCTAATTCCAAGGAAAAGCAAATATAAGTTTAATAGAAATTAAAAGAAAAAAAAAGGAAAAAAAAAAAAAGATAGAAGAGAAACATACTTGTCGCAGCATTCAGCAAGAGCATTAACCTCCTCCTCCACATTATCCAAAGCCTAAAAAAAAATTGAAAAAATGAAGAAATACGCAAGGGCATCTCTATATATATCATAGAAATAAAGAGAAAATTACCAGCTGAGCAGCGTTGGAGGCTTGGAGAAATTGGAGATTGATAGAAAGAGAACGCTTCTCGATGGTGGATCGGAGATTGCGACGAGCCTGAGGAGAGTTGTCCGAGTAGAAAGTAGAGAGAGTATGGAGTGAAGAAACCAGATCTGGATTGTCCGTACGACATTCCAACACTTTCTTCAGTTTCCGGGATAGGCCCGGCGCGAGTCCTGTCGTCGTACCCATTTCTTCTTTCAGTTGTTGAAATTTAGATTTATATGCTCAAATGGGCTCTGATAAATTTTTTTCAGAATTACCATGTTTTAATGGCCAAATATACCTTCAGAGGATTATACTCTCAGTCTTTGCCGAACTCACACATGGCCTAAATTATTTACTTATTATACACTTTTAACTTAAAAATAATCTAACAATTAAATCCAAATTTAATCTGAGAGACATGCACGCTTATATGTTAAATGAGTGCCAAATAGCAAAAGGAAAAAGATGAGTTGGCACATGCAAATGTAATGGATTGAAAAATGTTAAACATATATGTATGAGTTTTCTCCCCAAGTCAATTGCAACTTGCAATTTCATTCTCAAAAAATCTCAAAACAAAATCAAATTTCTTTCTATAAGGTTCAATAGAAGTAAGTTGAAGGTGACGAATATCGACAACTTCTCATTACTGACGTTATTTAAGATTGGCACCAATGCTTAGCAGCGTTACCACAAAATATGAGTTTATATGTTCATATTCTGTAATTTGAGTTTTTGCGTGCTTGTAACATGGATAATGAAAGGGTTTAACCTGATGGGTCTATGAAATTTAAAGTTAGGTTTATTGGTTATTATAGTGGGAGAAATTATTATTTTTATTTAGGTTTATTTTATTTTATTATTATATTTTATCTGCAGTCAAATGATTCTCTATTCAGATTTACTTGAAGAGAGAAATAAAGATTACACCAAGTGAATGTGGGAATACGAGAAGTATTAGTTTAAGTTCAACTAAACCAACTAGTACTTAGCATTATAAGAGGGGAAAATTTATAGGGTTTGGAATGTTATGGGAATGCAAATAAATGATTCTTCATACGGGATGTGAGTATGTTTATTGGAAATTGATTTTTGGACAATAATTGTATGCTATTATCTATAGCTAATATTCTTTTTCAATTGTTTTATATTTGCTACTCGAGTTACATTTCAACAAATTTGTTTCTTATTAAACATAACCAACCCAAGTTAAAAGAGCTTCTGAGATATCTGGAGACCTTGGATTCAAACCAAAAAGCTTGAGATGGAAAGGTAATCAAGCCATTTCTTCAACACAATTACAGTGATCTAGGTTTGGAAATGTTATGACAAGGAGGGCTAAGAGCTAGCAATCACAAAAATAACTCTACCTCTGAAATATGCAACCAGAACAGGATTCCAAATAGCTAACAATCAGAGGGTAATGTTTCAACACTATGAAGTTGTGTTATGTTCGGATTTTGTGAAATTTTGTGTTAGTGGATTATCTATAAGGTTGTTGCACAAATTATGTAATTTCCTAAATGTTAACTATATTGGCTCTTGGCCAATTCTTGTCATTTTTTGGTCATTTTGGTTATTTGTATTGGATTATGGATGTTGGTAGGTTGGAATATGCAAGTGTTTTTTGGGACAATATTTTGATAACACATGTAGGTGGATTTGTAGAATAGTTAATTGTTTTTAGTATATGCAATCAACTTCTTTAAATGGAAGCTGTGATGTACATAACATGCAAATTATGTAATTTGTGTTCATTTAGTGCATTATGAACGTGTTAAACTTTGTCATAATAGGTTGTACTTTGAAAAGTGTGAGTGCATTATATTAGTTGATGCAAGTTAAGTCAATGTGCTGGAATTGAGTTAAAAAGTACACTTGTGTATTTATTCTATAGGTGTAATAAGCATTTACACTATGTTGGTTCAATCTATAGGTGTGATGTACTATGTTAGTTATTGTTCATTGTTGGAATTGAGTTAAAAAGTGTACTATTGTGTTGATTTTGTAGGTGTAATAAGTATCTGTATCATGTTGGTTCAATATATAATTGTAATTGATATAGTATCACTCTAAAATACAAACATATTAGGGATTAGTATTTCTATTTATCTAGATTCTTAATCCCACTCTAATTAGACTTCCTCTAATATAGGAATCTGTTATAATCACACTCCTCATCCAAACAGGAGTCTACTTGATGCCTATATAAAGAGCTCAAGTCTCCATAATTAGGTACGCTATTTTTTTTTGTTAATTCTATACTTTATTCAATACTCATACTGGCTTATTATCAGAAAGATTACCAAAGCTTTGTGTTCTCTTTTGTCTTACAGGTTCATATTCCTAAGAAAAATCTATGAACAACATCAGTGGCACTGTTTTTGGGAATGACTAAAAAAAAAAGTTATCTCTTCCTCATATTATTTATATTTTGAACACAAAACAATGGAAAAAACTAAGTGAATGGTTTGTGGTTTGGAACAACCTAGCAAAAAAATTTTATCAGTATTGTTTAAGAATCCTTTAAAGAATCTAAGAAAATCTGCAAAGGATCTAATGCTACTAAAGAGCAAATAACTACAAAAGAACTAAATGCGTCTATCTGCTTGTAAAGAGCCTAAGGCATAAGTTTGCCTTAAAAAGCGTTGACAAGCCTACCATGGCACACGTTCATCCAAATAGGCATTGGCAAGCCATTTAAGGTATAAGTCCACCCAAAGAGGTATTGACAAGTCACTTATTAATGCGATAGCATACAAAAAATGTTTAAGGCAATGGTTTACCCAAAAATCTCAAAAGGCTCTATTATATGGCTAGAGTTTTGATACACTATCTAACATCGAACCTAAATGTATTCAAAACTGGACTGATGACACAATAGCACTCCAAAATGTAAATATTATCCACTGGGAATCAACATCCCTATTTATTTGGATTCCTAATCTCACTCTAATTGGACTTCCTCTAAGATAGGAATCTACTATAATCACACTATTCATCCAAACAAGGGTCTACTTGATACCTATATAAGGGGTTTAAACCTCTATAGCCAAGTATGTTATTCTCTCTAGTTAATTCTATACTCTACTCAGTACCCATACTAACTTAAACATTGGAGAAGTTACCTAAGCTAACCCACTCGGTGATCTCTCTTATCTTGCAAGTCCAAATCAACAAGAAAAATCTATGAACATCATCGGTAATGTGTTATATTAGTTATGGTTTATTATGCATTTTTTAAACCAAAATTTGGTTCAATATTCAATTTTGGTACACTTTGTAATTTTAGTTGAATTTGCAATTTATTTCAATATGCAATTTTTTTTTACTATGATCAGACTTGTGACCTACATTTTTAATACAAATAACCTTGACAGCAAACCAAAATTTACGTTATTCAAATGCTTAGGCATAAAGGGATCAAATCAAGAAAAATAACTACCTGTCACATAGGTCTTAGTCTGGAAAAAATCATAAAAACACATAGCAATTACAAAATTATAACACAAAAGAGAAAAAAAAAAACCACAAATACAACCATTATACACTTACCGCATAACGTTCACAACCAAAGAACCTTCTCCCAAGATTCATGTGTGTTCAAGAAACATTCGAGATTGCTGTTTCTCCATAATGGCACATCGAATAAACAAAATTAATTTGACTTGACTCTATTGGTTCCACAAAATTCCCAATTTTAGAGAACTAGGATTCTTATCAATAATGCAAATTTCAATGACAAATCAAAAGGGTAATGGAACTAGATTTTTAAGGGTATAAAATCGCCTATGAAAGAAGAGGAATCAAATAAAAAAAAAAATTAGTAAAAGTGAAGGTGAAGATTCGTCTGCATGCACATGAAGGCTTGTTTTCCAAATTAGAAAACGCTTGTCATTTTTATTCCTAGATGCCAACCAGCTGTTGCAAGTGTAGGAACGGAAGCGTGAAAAACACAAGTTTATACTATTGAATTCAAAAATTTTCACCTAGGGTCACATGCATCATGCAAGATTTATTTTTAACTATTTGATTTAAATGATAAACAATATATTAAAACTCTTTTAATATGTTTTTGGATCTGTATTTGCCATTTAAGATTTTAAAATTAATCAGATTAATTTTAGAACCCTAGATTAAATCAAGAACGATTACACTAACCTCTTGATGCACTGCAGCGTTTTTGTGCCTTTGAGATTCGTCTTTAGGACACCAGATGTTGTCCCTCTAGCTTGTCCACACCAAGAACACCTATGTCAGCCCTTGAACAGCTTCTAAAGCTTTTTCTATTAATTAGAAATTCAAGTTCTGCCTTTTAAGAGATTAGAGATATAAATAGGACACTAGAAACAATTTCTAGTATTTTTAATTCAAGAGATTGATGGCTAATCTCTTTGAATTGATGAGAGATGAAGAGGAAGAGAGAGAGAGCTTCAAAATAGCGTGACAAAGGAGTGTGGCTGCTAGTTGTATTTTATTTTCTCATAACAACACTTATATAGCTAGGTTAACACATTAAAACCTTGCCACATGTCACCCTTTGATTAGCTTTAGGTTTAAGTGACCCAATCACATTATGCCAAGTGTTAAACCTATATTTAATCTTAATTTTAATCATCTTACATGATTAAAAGACATTTGGCAAGCTTATGTGTAATGCCATATGTCACCATCTCATGGTGCCATGTGTCACACTGCGAAATGATCAAAATGCCCCTATGTCTTAATTTTGAGTTCTTAATACAAAATAATTATTTCTCTTCTTCTAATTAATTTATATCAAATATAAATTAATTAATTAATCTCTATTAATTAATTTCTCATTAATTAAATTCATATTTAAATACTTTAAATATAAATTTAACTTATACTATACATCCAATAATCTAGATTTGGTTTCAAGTCATGCTAGGGACTTTGCAATCTAATTACAAACCAAACCTATTTAATTAATCAATTAAACTCTTTAATTAATTAATTAAATCATATTTAATTAGGTGACTACTTGTGTATGTGTGTGACTTACTAGGCTCATCACTAATTGGCAATGAGATATGATATCAACTCTTAATATCATCAGAACTCTTTCTTACCATAAATGATTTCTCTAAATTATTTTATGCAGCTCATAGACCATGGTTAATACCTAGCATAGCATGCCATGGACACCCAATTAGTAATAAGGTTTACCTTAAATGAACTTATAATCATATGTTACCATGCACTAGAATCTCTCTGTTACAAAATCTCAACTCAAGCTGGAGTCATGGTTTATGTCAAACTCCATTTGCTATGAATATTATGTTCTCTTTTAATTCCAGTTCTTAATTAAAAAGATTTTTTCATTAGAAACTCTTTTCTGATTAAATCTATCTGTCCTGGCCAGGAACTTGAAACATCAAGAATAATTAAATGAACATAGGATTTTATCCCTATTTACTTAGAGGTATAGATTCCATCTTGATCAACACCTACCTCCATATATAACTAGTAGGAGCCAACACATGCCCATATACCCATACACAGTATAAGTATGAAAGCAGTATCAAACTCAAACTACCTATATACAAGATAACTATGCTATCTCAAGTCTAAAGATTATATGCACTGATATGATTTATGACAAAACATTGACAAGAGTAAACTCCATGTGCTTGTTATAAGTGTCACTGGTTCGGCCTACTTATCATTTATAAGTACCTATCATGTTTGTCATATGGCATGAGACTCACCATTCTATCTTATTTATATCTCATATAAATAACTTGGGAATAAACATGAATACAATCTTTTTGGATAAGTCATGTCCTTATTATGAAGTATCCTCGATTGTGAACCTATTTATGATACTTTGTGCTAGAAATAATGTCACTCATATTCTTAACAACTTAAGAATAATATTTCTAACAAAATATCAATGGACCTTTTCTATTACACATAAATATAATATATAAACGGAAAAGTGGAAAAGTCTTTTATTAATAAAAATATGTACAAGATACATACTAAATGATATGCTCTAGAGCATACTACTAACAATCTCCCACTACCACTAGAGCCATTCCTTACAATATCTTAGACCTATCTTCTCAAGATATCGGTCTAGCTGAGTCTGTGACATAGGCTTAGTGAATGGATCAGCTGGATTTTCAGCTGATGCTATTTTCTGCATGGCTACATCGCCTCGCCCAACTATTTCTCTGATAATGTGGTAGCGTCTTTCTATGTGTTTGGATTTTTGGTGAGACCTTGGTTCCTTAGCCTGTATGACTGTTCCATTGTTGTCACAGTGTAGTGGAACTGCTGACTCAATGGAAGGAACTACTGCAAGTTCTGTCACGAACTTCTTTATCCAAACAGCTTCCTTTGTAGCATCTGATGCAGCAATATACTCAGCTTCAGCAGTGGAATCTGCAGTCATGCTCTGTTTGGAACTCTTCCAACTGACTGCACCTCCATTACAAATGAACACATATCCAGATGTAGACTTTCTATCATCGATATCTGATTAGAAATCAGAATCAGTATAACCATCCAATTGCAAGTCTCCACCTCTATAGATCAAGAATAAATCCTTAGCTCTTCTCAAGTACTTAAGGATATTCTTGACAGCTATCCAGTGTTTCAAACCTGGATTGGATTGATTCCTGCTAGTCAAACTAATAACATATGCGATATCCGGCCTAGTACACAACATTGCATACATTAAACTTCCAATAGCCGAAGCATATGGAATCCTGGCTATTTTATCTCTTTCTTCAGGTGTCTTTGGAGACATCTCTTTAGAAAGATGGATACCATGTCTCACTGGTAACAATCCTCTCTTGGAATCAAGCATGTTAAACCTCTTTAACACCTTTTCCAAGTATAGACTTTGGGATAAACCAATTATTCTTTTTGCTCTATCTCTATAGATGCGAATCCCAAGAATATAGGTTGCCTCCCCTAAGTCTTTCATGGAGAATGTGTTTGACAACCATATCTTTACAGTTGTCAACATACTTGTGTCATTACCCATCAACAGTATGTCATCCACATATAAGACAAGGAAAGTGATAGCACTGTTACTAACCTTCTTATATACACATGGCTCATCCTCGTTTTTGATAAAACCAAAGGATTTAATGGCTTCATCAAAACGGATGTTTCAACTCCTTGAAGCTTGTTTCAACCCATAAATGGATCGCTTTAGCTTGCATACCTTAGAACCATCTTGGGATTCAAAACCCCTAAGTTGTTCCATGAAAATGTTTTCTTCAATGTATCCATTGAGAAAAGCTGTTTTGACATCCATTTGCCAAATCTCATAATCATAGTATGCAGCTATTGCTAATAGAATCCTAATTAATTTAAGCATGGCAACAGGCAAGAAAGTCTCCTCATAGTCGATTCCTTGCCTTTGGCAAAACCCTTTCGCTACTAGCCTTGCCTTATAGGTCTCTACCTTTCCATCAGAACCAATTTTATTCTTGAAAATCCATTTGTTCCCTATTTGTTCCATCAGAATGCCGGGAACTACGCTTAAACGATAGTGAGGAGACATAAAATGATAGTATACATGATGAGAAAATGCAAGAAAAATTTTAAAAAATAAAAGACATGAAATGAAATTTGGTTAAAAGAGCCGTGTCCCGGACCCGCGAGGAATCCTAGAAAATAATTTTCGAGGTTTAATTAAAAATTTACCAAGGTGTAAACGACATTAAAAATCTCAAAGAAAATTTAATTAATTGGTAAAAGTGAAAATAAAAATAAAATAGGCAATATAAAAATTAAAATAAATCATCCGATCGAGAATTTGATCAGTATTTTCGAAAAAGAGGGACTTTTACCTGAAGAAAGGCATTTTGGTCATTTGACACCTAAAGTTGACTTTTGACCAAAAAGTTCATTAAAAATGAGTGATATTAAAATTTAGAAAACCCCATAAAAATCCCATGAAAATATGAAATTTTAAGTAGTGTAATTAAGTGGGGTTAAGTATAATTTTTAAAACATTGATTTTTATATCATTAAAGCTAAGTTAGTGGAGGGTTTTTTTTTTTTTTTTTACATATATAAGGTACTTAAGGACAAAGAGGACAGCCACTTCACTCATCTTCTTCAACCTCACTCTCTTTGTCGAAATGAAATGCTCCCAAGCTTCCTCCATGGCCGTTTCCATGGCAAGCTTCATATACCCATCTTCAAGCCATTTTCCTTCTAAGTTCCTTCACTAAATCTTGTCTACACACCTTGGGCAGCTTATAGGGAATAAAAAGAAAGAATTTTGGTGAAATTTTGGTCAAGCTCAAAAAAGGTTAGTGCTAGTTTTTCATCCGTTGCTTCATTAAACTTTGTATTAAGGTTGAGATGAGTTGATTTGCTAAGAAAAATTGAGGAAATGGTTGAGTATTGGGAAGCCATAAAAATTCGCAGCCATGGGAATTAAGGGACTTTAATTTATTTTGATATGTAATGGATGGGTAATGATATTGATTGAGGTAATTAGATGTTTGGGCAAATTGATTTCATGTGTAAAGTTGAGATTGGGAATTTAAATGAGGTTTTTGAAAGAAGTATGGAAAATTTGAATAGTTGCCAAATTGGCAGCCTTGATAAGCCTGGATATGGATTAATTTATGCATATAATTATTGATTAATGATGTTAATTAATGTGATTATAAGTATTAGAATTTAATTGCAAGTGTACATGTGAGGTTGACAATGTGAAATGGATACTTTGAAGAGGATTGTGAATTGAATATGAAAGTTTGTAGTATATGTACAATTTGGCAGCCTTGAGGAAAATAGAAAAAAAAACCTAATATATTGGGATATACCATTGTAACTATGCAATGTTCTCAATGTTTGTGCTATAAGCTGCAGATTACAGTACCAACTTGGGACAATTGTGTAGAGCTATGTATTTTCAATAGTGAATCGAGATAGGGATAAGATTATAGAGCTAGATCTAGTAAGGCAGACTAAGGATTAGCAAAGAACTACATAGCTGAGATAGTACTATTACACAGAGTGTCGATATCGCTCATATCTGACCAAGACCTGAGATTTACTTCGACAGAAGTTACAGGGATCATTGGGCACTCAACTGCACTTCAGTGCAGCTTTTCATCCCCGGATGGATGGATAGTCCAAAAGGGTGATATAGGTAACCCTTAGAACTTATTAAATTTGTTATAGATGTTAAAGACATGATAGTAATGATATGACATGAATTATATTATAGGTATTGGAAAATATGTTAAGAAGCTGTGTCATCGATTGTGAAGGGAATTGGGAGAAATATCTTCCTTTGGTAGAATTTGCTAACAATAACAGCTACCAAGCCATTATAAAGATGGCTCCATATGAAGCATTGTATGGAAGAGATGCAGAACTCCCTTATGCTGGACAAAGATGGGTGAAGAAAAAGTAGTGAGCCCAGACCTGGTGAGACAGATAGAGGAAAAAGTGAAACTTATCAGAGATAACTTGAAAGTCGCCTCAAACAGACAGAAGTCATATGCCGACCTGAGGAGAAAGGATATAGAGTATGAGGTTAAAGGTAAGGTGTTTCTCAAGGTATCACCTTGGAAGAAAGTGCTAAGATTTGATAAGAAGGGTAAGTTAAGCCCTAAGTTTATTGGTCCATACGATGTCATTGACCGTGTGGGTCCAGTAGCCTACAGGTTAGCTTTACCACCTGAGCTGGACAAGATTCACAATGTATTTCATGTGTCGATGCTCAGGAGATACAGATCAGATCCTTTACATGTCATTTCAGTAGAGGAGATAATTGTGCAACCTGATTTGACATATGAAGAAGAGCCAGTCAGAATCTTATCACGGGAAGTGAAAGAACTCAGAAACAAGAGGATCCCATTAGTAAAAGTCTTATGGAGACACCACAACACAGAAGAAGCGACATGGGAGAGTGAGGAGACAATGAGACAGCAGTTCCTTAAGCTCTTCACATCAGGTAAATTTCGAGGATGAAATTTCTATTTAGAGGGAAAGAATTGTAACACCCTCACCATCGGTAGTCCGAACGTTCTACTGTTTCAATGGCTAATGTCTGCTCGGACAGTCAGAATGCCAGAAACTACACTTAAACGATAGTGAGGAGACATAAAATGATGGTATACATGATGAGAAAATGCAAGAAAAATTTAGGAAAAATAAAAGACATGAAATGAAATTTGGTTAAAAGAGTTGTGTCCTGGACCCGCGAGGAACCCTAGAAAATAATTTTTGGGGTTTAATTAAAAATTTATCAAGGTGTAAACGAGATTAAAAATGTCAAAAAAATTTAATTAATTGGTAAAAGTGAAAATAAAAATAAAATAGGAAGTATACAAATTAAAAAAAAAATCATCTGATCGGGAATTTGATCAGTATTTTCGAAAAAGAGGGACTTTGACCTGAAGAGGGGCATTTTGGTCATTTGACACCTAAAGTTGACTTTTGACCAAAAAGTCCATTAAAAATGAGTAATATTAAAATTTAGAAAACCCCATGAAAATATGAAATTTTAAGTAGTGTAATTAAGGGAAGTTAAGTGCGGTTAAGTAGAATTTTTAAAACATTGATTTTTATATTATTAAAGCTAAGTTAGTGGAGGGTTCTTTTTACATATATAAGGTACTTAAAGACAAAGAGGACAACCACTTCACTCATCTTCTTCAACCTCACTCTCTTTGTCGAAATGAAATGCTCCCAAGCTTCCTCCATGGCCATTTCCATGGCAAGCTTCATCTACCCATCTTCAAGCCATTTTCCTTCTAAGTTCCTTCACTAAATCTTATCTACACACCTTGGGCAGCTTATAGGGAACAAAAAGGAAGAGTTTTGGTAAAGTTTTGGTCAAGCTCAAAAAAGGTTAGTGCTAGTTTTTCATCCCTTGCTTCATTAAACTTTGTATTAAGGTTGAGATGAGTTGATTTGCTAAGAAAAATTGAGGAAATGGTTGAGTATTGGGGAGCCATAAAAATTGGCAGCCATGGGAATTAAGGGACTTTAATTTATTTTGATATGTAATGGATGGGTAATGATATTGATTGAGGTAATTAGATGTTTGGGCAAATTGATTTCATGTGTAAAGTTGAGATTGGGAATATGAATGAGGTTTTTGAAAGAAGTATGGAAAATTTTTATAGTTGCCAAATTGGTAGCCTTGATAAGCTTGGATATGGATTAATTTGTGCATATAATTGTTGATTAATGATGTTAATTAATGTGATTATAAGTATTAGAATTTAATTACAAGTGTATAAGTGAGGTTGACAATGTGAAATGGATACTTTGAAGAGGATTGTGAATTGAATATGGAAGTTTGGAGTATATGTACAATTTGGCAGCCTTGAGGAACATAAAAAATATGTAATTTCATGAATTAAATGGTGAATTATGATGTCCATGGATATGTGGAAGGGAATTAGGCATTGATTGTTGAAATTTCATGAATTAGTCCATCATTCCATGAACATATTGTTGACCTTGATCAAATTGAATTTAGGGTTTTGAATTGCTTATTATAGACTTGTGTATACTGTTGGATATTGATTGATTGAGATGAATTTGTGATATTAGAAGTGCCATAAATGTATACTTGAAGTTTGGGAGATGGAGAAATGAATTATTGGGAGTGTTATTTTGTGTAAGTTGTGTTTGTTGAGGGTACTATACATTTTAGGCTATAAATGAAATTGTGTGACCTCAATTGGTATGAGACCAATTGGAAGTGAAATATGACCTATAATGGACCAATTTTGATGTAGAGATCATGCCAAAATTCTGCCTAGAAAGTGACCAAATCCGGATTGCCTAAAATGTGAAACCAGAATTTGACTATATGAGCAGTAATAAGTCTTTTGGCCATAACTCACTCAAAACAGGTCCAAATGACCTGAATTTTATACCATTGAAAAGATTAGACATAGGACTATAATTTTCATGAGGACCATAGAACCCAGAAATGCCAAAAATCAAACCAAATTACTGGCCCAATTTGGGTCATAAAACTGTCCAGAAACTGCTGGACATAAACTCACCCGACCAGTTTTGGCAAAATGATCATAACTTTGTCTACAAGAGCTCAAATGTAATGAAACTAGTGGCAAAATGTCCACAAGACATAGACATACAAAACTGGTATTTTGACCAAAACTCAAAAATTAAGAGAACTAGGTGAAATAGTTAGAAAAATTCACTACATCAAAACTTGGAACCTGACCAAACTTTATTTGACCCCAGAACAGTCTTTTAGTCATATCTCCCATTAGAAAAATTTAATTGAGATGAGCCATACCTTTACAGAAACCTATGAAATAGAGCTCCAACTTTGTTTCAGAAACCTTTCCCAAATTTTTCCTATAAGAACCAAAAAATTTGACCTGTAATCACTGACCTGAACTGAACACCTATTAGCACAGGGTACATGAGTTTAGGTCAATAAATGGGCCATAAATAATTCCACAAAACTCAAAAAAATTATGATTCAAATTTCTCAATGATCATAAGATATAAGGTGACAATTTCTATGGAGATCACTAATCCTAAAAGTGACTGCAACATGTTCTATTAATTAGGAAAATTTTAAGTGCAAAAGCTGCCTAGTTAAGAAACCAAAATTTGGAAATGAGCTAGTTATGGTTATTTAACCATAACTTAAGTTCTATAAATCCAAATGATATGATTCAAAAAGGAAAATAAAGGCAAGACATAGAGGACCAACTTCCATGAAGGAAGTGTGGCCAAACAGTGGCTATAAACTGATCAAATGGATAAGTAAAAGTAAGACACACAAAAATTAAACCTAAAGAAAGGTTCTTGAATTAAATTGTTTTTAGTAAGGACTTATCCCTAATAAGTCACTGCATGCTAAATTACAAGAAATAGGTATGTCGGACCTACTTTCCCACTACAAGGTAACATAAAATCAGTTAATACATAAAATGTAAATTACCTAAAGGGTTTGTTAAACACATAAGTCATATGAAAACTCACTTGGAACTTATGTTTTCATCATATATGAAATAACAATATTATGACTATGTATAGTACATGACAAAAAATAATGAGAGTGATAAATACATGAGAAATATGAATAGGTACTTAGGACCTATGTTCCCATTATAATGACATGAAAATGGTATAAAGCATAGGTGGTACATGAAGTGAAATAACAATATGTTATGAATCCTTAATAGTACATAGCATGAAATAATAAAACTGTAAGTGCTTAATAGTACTAATTTGCCCAAAGTATACCTAGGCTTATAAGTATATTGTTGGATCGATTGGTATACCAATTAGAGACCACAGATAGCAGTACTACTTACAGAGCAAATCATGAACTGACAATATATGCCTGATATAATTGTTCTACACACTATATGCCTACTTATTGGCTATCGTGCCTAACTTTATTTCTGGCTTTACAAGCCTGACAGCAAGCCTCATGCCTGACAGCTGGCCTTGTGCCTAACAGATATATATAGGGTAGACATATGGCTGTCTAACCCGTATACTCCAGTGTATCTAACATTATAGTTTGTTATAGGTTGCTTGGGCACAAATATACAGATATGACATGAAATATACCGATATGACATAAAATACACTGATATGATTCCAAAGACTTGAATATAAGTTTAAAAAGCCAGAGAATGAAATTTATACCCAAAAAAGATACTGATAATTAATTTATTTCTAAAGTACGAAAAAGTCATAAATGAGTTAGACTATATAAGAAATGAATAGAAAAGATACTGATAATTAATTTATTTCCAAAGTACAGAAAAGTCATAAATGACTTAGACTATATAAGAAATGAGCAGAAAAAATACTGTTAAATTCAATTGTTCCCAAAGTGTAGGAAATTTATAAATGTCTTAGAATTGATGACAATTTCACTTATATGAGTTTAAGGAGAATGAAAATAAAATATACGCATAGATAAGATCCTGATAAATATATTGATTCCAAAGTGCTATAAAATATGCAATTGACCTAGAATTATGAAATTACACATCTTATTGTCATTTTAAATCATTTAGTTATTCTGCTTTAAGATTATGTACTACTAAGTAATTTGCTTAGCGCGTTGGATTTTCCATCTCGTAGGTACTAGAGATCAGTAGCCGCCACAGCAGCAGCTGCCACAGTAGTGTTCTGATCGCAGTTGACCAGATCTGCAGATAGTCCAGAGTTCACCTCATTAGTCTTTTGTATTTTGGTAGGGCTCATATATAGACTAGTATTTTGGTTCATTGTGTATAATCATGATGTAATCACTAGTTTGTGATGTAAATAAAAATTGTAAATATATTTTGAGTTGTAAATAAAGTTACGAATTTTTGTATATAAATTTCCATCTGAATGAATAAATGAATTTCATTTCTTGAACTGATATGATATGATATGACTATGGATATATAAGACAGATATGAAATTATTTTTAATAGGTAACTAGTGGAACCCGCCAGATGCTAATAAAATAGAGGAGGCTCTGCTCGGGTATCCAGACGATTAAATTGTGATAAAAAAAAATTCACATGTTTTCTATAAAGTTTAAAATTAACACTGGACATAACAGGATAAGATAGGGTGTTCTGACGCCGAATATGGCACTCCTCGCTCGACTATATAGTAAACGGGTGAGGGACGTCACAAGTTTTGTTTCATACATAGTAAAATTAGTCTAACGTTCTTGGCTTAGGCTTAGCTTATAAAAATAAGCTTATAAGCTAATTTGAACTTATAAGTATATCTATTATGACTAAAAGAATATTAAATTATTTTCTCCAATAATAAATTATATTAACTCAATATTTATTATAATATTATCAAAATATATTTCAATTATATTACAATATAATTTAATTTAAATAAAATAAATAAATGTTTTATAGACAAATATTTCATTAAAATTAATAAAAATAATTTTTAAATTTATTAAAATTAACATAAATAATTTATTTGAATTATTGCTGAAAAATAAATTTTTTAATCATGAATATGAAGCTAAATACAATAAGGATATATTGTGAAATTGTAAAATTAAATGAGAGCAATATAGTAAAATACTTGATCAAATTAATTTATAAGCGTTTAGCTTATAAATCATTAAAATGAAAAGAAACTCTCATATACAAATACTGATTCTCTATAGACATAGCCTTGTTTTGTCTTCCTCTCACTAGTGCTTTATGGATTCCAATATAAATACTAATGTGATGCATTAGCTAATACTAACATTAGAGAATTGAAAAAGAAACTAGATTGACTCTCCTACTTTCTCTCTTCTCTCAGTTGCCAATGAGTCTAAAATTTAGGGTTTGTTTCCATCCATCCCTCTACTGTAAGTGTGAACATCTTTAAATCATTCTTATGTCATTTTATTTAGATTCTTATTTTATTCTAGCTTTTTAATTGTTGTAGTTATTATTTTTCATATTTCAATTTTTCTAAGTTCCTGAATCGATTTTTTTCATTTTGTTGATTTTGAGCTTTTATGATTGTGTGTGATTAAATTATTTGGTTCAAATACTTGAAGAATTCAAGATTTTTTATACACCTATTTTTTACCTCCTTAAATGTTTGCATATTTTGAGGTATTGGGGAGTTTAATGATAATAAATACCTAAGAATTTTGGGAATTCAAAAGTTCTCCAGGGATATTCAAAAAAGGTGGAAAGCAATGAAAAATAAAAAATAAAATAAAATTTGATAATAAAGTAAAAAAAATTAGGTTAGGTCAAAAGACAAGCTCACTAGGCCTAGTAAACAAGCTCATTTCAACCAACCAAGCTTGTGGGATTTAGTCCATTAAGTTAATTAATTATTAAATAATTAAAAATGACAAAAAAAATTAAAAAATAATAAAGTGATGAAACACTTCGGCCTTGTATGATAGGATTAGGATTTTTTTTTTTGATAAAATTAAATATTTTAAACTTAATCTCATCAACAATCACCTTAAGCCGATAAATAAATAACTAATTGAATGCTTTTAGGGGGAGGAAGAGAAGATGGTTGCCACACCAAAATAAACTAGATTTTCATGCTTTTGAGAGGTTCTAAACTCAATAGAAGCATTCTCCCAGCTTTGATGCAAAACTAGGCAATTTAGCTTACACACACTTAGCACATCCTAATCAGTTTGGGTTAGAAAATTAAGTCTTTTAATTTGTTTAAATTCTAGTTAAATTTTTATGGCTTTTCACCATCCAGGACATCCTCAAGGAGCCTCTGGACCACCTGAAGTTGAAGGAAATAATGCCAAAAAAAAAAATGTTAGAATCTGATCAAGCCTTCAAAACTCCATATGCATGTTCTTCTTATTCTGTCTCTTTCTGTTTTGCTTATTTCTCCAAGTTAATGTGTTCAATTGCATGTTAGAATATTTTTAGTAAATTATTTTAGATGTTTCCATCAAATTTTCTTTTTCGAATCATTCAATTTGCTATTTTAATCATAAAGTTATGATTTTTGCAAATTTGAACCTGTTTAGGAGAGTCTGTCCGTGAACCCAACTTTTGTAAATATTTTTCTTATGGAATTTGTTTTATTATTCTAAATTAAACTTTAATTTGGCTAGTTTTAGGATATATTTTTAGTTTTGTTTAATTCCATATATATTAATATGCACAATTTTTCAAAAATTTGTGCTCAGATCTGTCATAGTCTCCTAATCAGTGTAAAACTCTTCATATGCATATCATTTTTCATGAATTTCGTTAGATATTTTTACCATATTAAAATGTGATATTTTAGACACTATACCATAAAATTTCATGGAGTTTCTTGCGTGTTTAGTATTTTTAAAGTATTTTTACTTTTTATTGCTCAGTTATGATCGGTTTACATTATACTGTACTTTATTGAATTTTGCATTATTTATAGTATCATCTTTAAGAGTTTTGTTTTTCCGACATTCAAGTTTGATATGTCTATCATTATGATTTTTTTTTTTGAAATTTCTAGAATAATATTTGTATTTTGTTTTATGGATTTTTCTAAATTTTAGTATAAGTATGAAAATTTCAAAATTAGGTTAGTTTAGTTGAAATTGAACTCTCTTTTATTTTTTTATTAATTAAACACATTTTTTTATTAAATATTTGGCATGATAGAATTTCTAAAATTACTTTTTAAAATTTAATTAGGATTAGAAGTCATCTGTTAACCAAAATTTATTTGTAGTCCTAGATTGGTTAGGTTTTCTTAGTTTATTTTATTTTATTCTTTATTTTCTTTTTTATTTATTTATTGTTTTATTTAATTAATCTCTATAATTTTTTTTATTTATTTAAATACTTATTAATTTTTTTTTTACATTTCTTTTGTTATTCTTCATGTAAAATAAATTAAATAAATTAATCCTAATGTGGAGGCCCAAAACCGAATGGACAAGAGTGATGGATGCATTAATGGACTCTTTGGTGGACTTAATTGCAAAAATGGAGATTTGGATTTGAAGACTCTTTGCATATGGTTAATGGGCTTTAAGCCCTTGCAATAATTGTAGGACTTTATTTGGATTTTAAATTGCCATTTTACTTAATCTATTTTCTCCTCCCCTTTCTTTAGTTATAGGTTCTTTATTATTTTGAATTTTAATTTGTGTAATATATTTAAATGGACCCATGGTTTGAAATTGAATTTAGTACAGTACATTTAGGGAAATTTGGTAATTAAAAATTGAACATTGCATGTTGGAAACTTAGGTATATAACTTAGAGAGGATGCGTACTTAGGATCCATTAGATTACTTAATTCTTTATATATGTGGATATGTAAATAAATTTGTATATAAATAACTTAGTTAAATGTGCATATAGGGTAAGATGGTAAAAGGGTAACATCACTTAATTTAGAAAATTATCATGTCTTAGGAATCATATGTGTGTGCCTTAGTGTGAATGTATGAACAAAATGTGCTTGTAATAACTATAGATGTGCATAAATGTGTGTTAGAAAATTTAATAAAAGAAACAATAAGATAAACCTTAGAAATCATTAGTAGAGGCTAACCCAACCTTAAGAATCATTAGTAAAGGTTAGCCCTTATTCTAAGGTAAGTTTAGGAGGAGAAGGTGCCTAACACCTTTCCTCTCTTATATCTACTATCCTGAACCTAGGCCATTGGGTTCATAGTAAGAGAAGGGCAATGGACCTCTGCAAGGGGTAAGTTGCCACCCTTGTCCTTTCTATGATTTTATCCTGGTTATGACCCGGGTGGTGACTCCTTTTCTCTACTGTTGTGGCGTTAATATCCAAGTATCATGGTAGTATTATAGGAAGACAATGCTAAACAAGGTTCAAAGGTCCCACAATTTCATCTATATTAGAGTTAACCCTCAAATTTAGAACTTAGCTACAATTCTAGATATAAGATAAATAGCATATTTCATCTTTATACTTTATGTTATACAAGTAATAGCACATTTCAAGCTTGAAAACATGCTTTTTGGAATATTTAATGGTTGAATATATAAAAAAATTAATATAAAATCACATGCAGCATAGTATTTTTGTTTTTTCTATAAAAACAATTTGATTGATAAATAATTTGAAATTGCGGGCATGCCAGATATTGAGCATATCATCTAATTGTGCTACTAACTCTAAAACAAGTGATTATGGGCATGGGCTCTATTATATGCAACTTTGCCCAATCTCATAATGATTAAATGAGAAAATATGTACTAGAAATTTTAAGGGCATACTTGGTAAGGATATCGTTGGATTTTAAGAGATGGAGGGAAGCTTTAATTGGTCCAAATGCTTAGGTTCCCCCTATGGTGGAACATTTTGAAAGGAGACTGCTCCTTCAGGAGAAGATGTTTAGAATTTAGAACCAACAGAAACTGTAAGTACCTTGGTTACTAATCCTAACCAGGGGGGATGTGAGTTAGTTCTTGTTTTTGTTATTGAAAATCTTGAAAAAAATCTCACCCAGTTCAAATTAGTCGCCCGCAATGGCAAGACCATTACTCCTATCCAAATTCTCAACAATACTAATCCGACAACTCACTCAGGTGTTTATGATGTAGAGATAATTGCAGGTCCTTAGGTGGTACTAGTTTCTCAATAGGTGCAAAAGCCTTAAATGATGTTGGGCTTAAGGGAGCAGTAATTAAAAGAGAACCACCATGTCTGTTGTGCAGGTATCTCAGTCTAGGCATTTTACCAAAAGTGTGTAAAAATTTTTTTTTAAAAAAAATTCACTTTTGTGTGTGTTGGGGAAATAATTTCCTAAACTAGGGTAAATTGGTCCAGGGTGGCAAAGTCAAGCAAGAAATCGATATTTTGAATGTTGGTATGTGATACCGATTGTCATAAAGTAGGTAAAAAGTAATTTTTAATTGTTTGCTATCATTTTGCATTTCTTTTTATTATTGCTTGTGTGATACTAAAGCCATAAATGTTGGCACGTTACATGGCACTGTGATGCCAACAATATAATTTCAACATGCTATGTAGCCATCTCCTGAGATAGCACAACATGGGAATCTAGGTGGAGAAACTGTGGCAGTGCATGGCAATTGTAGACTAAATCGACCCTATAACTATCGATAATTAAAAAATACAAAAACTAATGTGGGAATCTGGGGTGCAAATTTGTTATTAAATTGATATAAATAAATTTTAAAATTTAATGATGCAAATAAATTAATTAGAAATTTATATTAAGAGCCTTGTTGAACAGCTACTTTTTTGGACTTGACAATGATTTTGTATCAAATATTGTGTTTTTGTGCCAAGACTACTTCAAGTCGTTGCACTATTGTGATTGCCAGTGCCACTAGGTAGCATTCCAAGCTTATCAAATTGATCTGTACTCACACTAAGTCTCTTCCCAGCTAGAGGGTTAACTGCTCTATGAAGTTTTGGAATGGCATCATTTATATTACAATATTACATGTCAGTTGTTTCAAGCAGATATCACCTTCTTTCTTCAAGCATTTGCAATTTAAAGAAATCTATTATTTGGAGGAAAAAAAAAGGATAATGGTATCAGCAAAAATATGGAGGTAGCAAAGCTGCAATCTGATCTCTTGACCAAATCATAGTCTCTCTTGATTATGAAAGTTTTCATTCTTTCTTATTATCGATTTATAGAAATCTTTATCATTGCTGGTCAAGTGGGGCCCATTTCTTCCATTTTTGTAGTTCAATTAAAGATAAAATAACCTGAATTAGTATTGTGATGAAAAGAAGAAAAATGCCTATAATCTGACCTATCTAAGATTACCCAATTTGCCTCCAACTTTTTAGCTTCTGTGGCCATTGATCCTAGCTATTGTGCATCAGCTACAATTTTCACTTGAGTATGAACCTATATATTGCCCATAAGAAATTATGAACTGGTGATCACAATCCTAACTATGCAATGAAAGCAAAAAAAAAAAAAAAAAGGTGCACAAGATTTTCTTACTTACTTATTATGGACAAAACATAATTGCTGCATCATCTGCACACAAACATTGTTTATGCCAGAATGAATCCTATTGAACTATTTTATTGAGGCCATTATCATCTAATGCATTCTTCACCTTGTCCTTATGCCCATAACCCCACTTCCTTAGTAGGCCTAAAAATGAGCAAGCAAAAATTTATGTCAGAAGCCAATGTCCACCATCACAATTTTCTTTAAAGAAGAAGAAGAAAAAAACCTATGAGAAAGCAAGTGATTAGTCCTATTTGCAGAAAATGGAGGATGTCTATGACTTGGAAGCACTGCAAAGAATGGTTAAAAATTCCATAACTTCGGTTACATTTCAAACTGCCCATTCTAGTGCATAATCTGTGATTTCTTTACTAGTATCAACTGCTACAATTATCACCTCACTATCCATTTCTTTACTATTCTTTTATTTCCTAAGAATCTAAAGTAAAGAAATGAAGGAATAATACAAATAGAAGTCAATAAGAGCTTACAATAACATTTTAATAGTGAATTTTCAAATTCCATTTTTATTTTCTTGGCTTAATAAGCCAAGAAAAAAGGAAATTGGCTTAACAAGCCAAGAAAAAAAGGAAAAGGACATAGGAGAGAACAAATGTTGAAAAGGCAACATTGGGTAGCACAAGGTGAAACATTTGAAATGGTCTTCTTATGTTTAATAGCTCTTGGAGGGAACTACAATTTCTCTATCATTTAACAAATATCTCATTTATGATAAGGTACTGGGCTAGCTCTTCTTGATCTTTTCTTTACATCAAATTTTTGTATATTATATACGCATAAAATATATCTCATTTTGAATTTAGCCCTTTTCCCTAGTTGGCAAGCATGCATCTGTAAAGCTCAATATAAACATATTATAATAGTAATTTCAAGTATTTTAATAAATTAATGAGGAATTTATTTGCATCATTAAATTTTTAAGATTTATTTATATCAATTTAGTAATAAATTCCGACTCCAAATTCCTATGCCAGTTTTTATACTCTTTACCTATAGTTATAGGGTAGATATAGTATACAAATTGCCATATAGCAATCCGAAATTTATATTGTCGATATCACAATGCCACGTAGCATGCTGATACCTATGCTTTCAGTATCATGCAAGCAACAATAAAAAATTGCAAAAATGATAACAAATGATTAAAATTTACTTTTTACCGACTTTATGATAGTCGGTATCATAAACTGACATTCAAAATATTAGTTTCTTGCTTGACTCTGCTATCCTGTACCAATTTACCTTGGTACAGTAAATTATTTCCCCAACACACACAAAAGTGATTTTTTTTTTGTAGTTCTTGCACATATTTTGTAACATCCTCAAATTTACCCTAAAAGGCTAACCATAAAATTTGGCGTAATTAATTATGTGGAAATTAGAACTTAATTATGGAGACTAAATCAAATAAGTTAGAAAGTTGAGGAGTAAATTAGGAAAGAATGAATCAAGGAACTTACTTGAAATAATTAATAAATTAAGGGGTGAACAAATGATGGAAGGAGTGACTTGAATAAATTAATAAGGTGAGGGAAAAAATAGAGATGAAAAAAAAAGAGGCAATCAATCAAAACTTGAAAACTCATTAAAACTTTTAATAAAAGAGAACAATTTCCTTCTCCCTTATCTCTCCCATTTTGACCGGCCACCTTCCACAATCTTCCTCCAATTTTATTTCTCTTCTTTCTTTTTCAACAGCCCCAAACTCTCTAAAATTTTAGAAGGAAACCCCAAGTAAAGCTCTAGATCCTACCAATTTTGAAGATTTAAGTAAAGGGAGCAAGGAAAACTTAGAGATTCAAGCTTGAGAAGAATTTTCCTTGAAAGATTTGTTAGATAGTTGAAGGAAGGAAAGGGTAGCAGCTGGTTTTCATCAAGGTTAGTGTTATATCTCATGTCTTTTGCCATGAAGCCATTACAGCTGAGTTTCTTATGGAATGGTGCGTATGTCACTTTAATTGAAGCCTTTTTAAAGGGTTTTATTATATATACATGAAAAAGGAGAAATAGACATTAAAAGGAAGATGAAGAAGAAGAAGGGAAGAAATGGGCATAGGAAGAAATTGGCATAGGAAAAGAAAGGAATAAGGAAAAGAAGAAGAAGAAGGAAAGAAAAAAGAGGAGGGAAGAAATTCAGTGCAATGTAAAGGAAATGAACGGAGGCAATTAGGGTATTAGAATGAAAAAAATAAATTTATATCATAATTCAAGGGCTTAGATTTTATTGAAATGAATGGTTTAGATTTAATGAAGATAAAAAAAATAAAAACAATAAGTGTGGTTGTCGAGGATTAAACACGAGGCACATTTTCCCTTAAGTTATATTTATACTTGGTTCAGTTCGGTTTTATCAATTTTTCTTCTTCCAAAATTGAACCACCTTTTTAAAGGTTTTATTATATATACATGAAAAAGACGAAATTGACATTAAAAGGAAGATGAAGAAGAAGAAGGGAAGAAATGGGCATAGGAAGAAATTGGCATAGGAAAAGAATGGAATAAGGAAAAGAAGAAGAAGGAAAGAAAAGAGAGGAGGGAAGAAATTCAGTGCAATGTAAAGGAAATGAAGGGAGGCAATTAGGGTATTAGAATGAAAAAAAAATAAATTTATATCATAATTCAATGGCTTAGATTTTATTGAAATGAATGGTTTAGATTTAATGAAGATAACAAAAAAAAAAACAAAAATAATAAATGTGGTTGTCGAGGATTAAACATGAGACACATTTTCCCTTAAGTTATATTTATACTTGGTTCAGTTCGGTTTTATCAATTTTTCTTCTCCCAAAATTGAACCAAACTAATTAAATTGAATTTTCAAAAAATTAAAACCCAACTGCATTAAATCTAAAAAACCAAATTAAACTTGTAACTCAGTTCAATTTTTTGGTTCAAACTGAATTATGCTAACCCTTACTGGTACACATGGTCCTAGTTTCTCCTCCAGTGACCATGGACACAATTGGAAATGCTATTTAAGAGCTTTATGGGTTGGGCCATGTACAGATTGGCTATTCAAAATTCCATAAGCCTTACCCAGATGCCATTAGTAGGGAGAATCCCTATCCAAGAGGTTACCTTATTCCTAATTTCAGTGTATTTTCAGATAAGGATGGACAATCAATCTTGGAGCACATAGCAAGGTTCACTATCCAATGTGGTAAGCTAGCAAATTATGATAACTTCGCTAATTATAACCTAAGACTTTTCCTAAAGTCCCTCACTAGTGCTTTATTCACTTAGTATTCTACCCTTTCGAGAAACTCTATTTATTCATGGTAGGAAATTGAGAGGTTATTCCACATTTAATTCTTTAGAGCCAAACTTGAGGTATGCGTAGCTGAATTATCTAGGATGACTTAAAAGAATAGAAAGTTGGCAGATGCTTTTATTGCTCAGCTTAAGAAGATGAAGAATAGGTACAAGGTATTCCTACCTGAGATTGATTATGTCAAAATGGCCTAATGGGGCTAGATATCAAGATGAAGAAGAAGTTCTAAGGAATGGAGTTCAAGGACTTCTATGAGCTTATTGCCAAGGTGGCTGAATATGAAGAATTACTCATGGATTTGCACTAGAAAAGGATGACCATGGGGATCTATTACTAAGAGTTAAATAATCATGAACTTGTTGTAGATGATCTAGTTACCACTTGTAATTATGTATCTTTTGCTCTAGGTACCTTAAGTAAGATTACTCCTTAGAGGAAGACTCAGTCTCAATCGTCCTTAAACATACCTTCCCTGTATACTTTGACACAAACAAGATTGAAGGGATATTTGATTTTCTATAGAAAGAAAATTTTATTACCCTCCCCACTAATAAAAAACTTCCAACCAAAGAGGAGATGAAAAGGAAAGACTATTATGAATACCATGATTCCTAGAATCATAACCCAAATAGTTGATGGTCTTTTAAAGGAGTAATTTAGGGTCATATCAACAAAGGTATCCTAAAATTCCTTGAAAAGGAGGCAGTGCTAATTGATGAAGACTCATTCCATCTTGTGGCTTTAGTTAACACATCAACTATGGATCTTAGGGGCATTATCAATGAACTAAGAAAATTGTAGGTCCAAACTAAAGTGGTAAAAAATCAAGAGGTCCTACACACATGTGTTTAGCATATGAAATCCTCTCTAGGGTTGCCAAAGGACCAGCAAGAAGAAATGCCTAATATGACCCATCGCAAGGATATTTCCGAGGGAGATGAACAGAGGACCTTATAGGAGAGCTAATCACCAGCTAAACCACTACCCCAATAAAGCCAAACTTGCTGCACCTGTAGAGCCTATGATGAAGTTCCAAAGGAGTTAAACTAGGTTTGTGGCACCTTCTTTAGTAGAACTAAGTAAACTATGGTAGTTAGTGCACCAGCCCAAGTTCGCACAGCCACTACCCTATACAAAGAAGAAAAGGCTCTAAAGGTAGAAGGATGCAGAGAGGGGACAGAAGGAAGTAGAGAATGGTCAACCATTCCCAAAAAGCAAGTTCAGTAGAAGGTCAATAAAGGATGTAGAGTCAGTGGGAAATTCAAATGGGGTACCCAATTATGAGAAGGAAGGTAAGACATTGCCTATTGATCATGTTGTTGCTTGCTTAGTGTTACCTATAGCTTTTTAGAAGGTAATGCTAGAGGTACCTGAAGAACTTGAGGAGCCATAAGCAGATCCTTTAGAAGTCGAAGTATATACTGGAGTTACAATTTAGTGTACCAAGCCAGAGGAGTGAAAGAAAATTGTGATTGATAAACCATTTGAGAGAATGACTAAGCAACTATAGCCTTTGTACACAATAGCCTATCTCAAGGGTCGACCTACCTTTAGGGTGCTTATTGATAATGGGTTGGTAGTAAATATAATGCCACTCAGGATGTTATTAGCATTAGGGAAGTTAGAGGAAGACCTCATTACAATTGATGTATTAGTGTTTGCTTTTCACTGGAAAAGTTTTTAGGACATTTGGTGGACACTAGAAAAGTTTTATAGTACATTCTATTACAAACTATTAGGCACTTTTAGGGAGCAAATGGATACACGATGTATTCCTCCTTTCTTCACCAATTTTGGTTGTTTTATAAAGAGAATAATGTGGAAGTTGTTTGGGCATATGCCAAGCCTTTTCTTGTTCACCTAGATGCAGTAGAGGCCTAATACTATAATGTAGAAATGAGCCCTATCCTATTCCTTAAAAAGAAGCCGCACTAAAGACTCAGGGGGCATCAGCTCATGACTCCCCAAGAAAGAGTTATGCCGTATATGTAAAGACTATAGCAACTTCCTAACTTACCTCCCCTGGAGAAGAGAAGCAAGCGGAAGAGACAGATGAACCAATAAAAGAGGTTAGTAGATCACTTGCTATTATCCCTTATAAGTGGTTGGTGGTGGATTATTAATATATAGAGGAAGAATTAGCAGTAGTTACAGCTGCTATATCTAATACACAGATGCAATAACTCCTTGAAAAAATAGTAGTGGGGGAGACCTAAGATGTTAAAGGAGTTTAAGTCATTTATGAGTAAAAACCAAAGGAAGAGGGCTTAGAGGAATTATGACTTTAGGACCTAGACCTTACACTAGTAATGCTTGATAACATATTGACTGGTGTTCAAAATCCTGTGAAGGAAGTCAACCTCGGCACACTTGAAGAACCAAGGGTAACACATATTAGTTCTCTGTTAAGGAGTGATTTGAAACAAAGATAATTTCATTATTACATGAGTACAAATATTGCTTTGCTTGGCATTATGATGAGATATTTGATCTCTAGAGGAGTTTGGTGGAGCACAGGTTGCTAATCAAGCTAGATTACATGCCGCACCACCAGGTACCCAGGAGAATGTCAAGAGAAGTAGTATTGAAAGTGAAAAAAAAGATTGAAAAGCTTTTCAAGGTAGATTTCATTAGGCTTGCTAGGTATAACAAATGGCTTTCTAACATTGTACCTGTTATTAAGAAGAATGGGAAGTTACGTGGATATATTGATTTCAGGGATTTAAATGTTACAACTCCAAAGGATATGTACGTGATGCTAATAATGGACATGCCAATTGATGTCACTATTAAAAATGAGCTGTTATCCTTCCTTGATGGTTTCTCAGGATATAACCAAATATTCATTGCCCCAAAGGATGTGCCTGAGATCACCTTCAGATGCCTTGGTTCCATTTGGACATTTGAGTGGCTAGTCATGCCCTTTAGTTTAAAGAATGTTGGAACTACTTATGAAAGAGCCATGAATGCAATATTCCATAACATGCTGGGATACTTCATGGAGGTATATATTAAAGACATAGTCGTGAAGTCCAGAAGGGCTGATGAACATATAGAGCACCCGAGGAAAATCTTCCAGAGGATAAAGCAGCACTAGTTGAAGATCAACCCTCTCAAATGTGCTTTTGATGTCAAAGTTGGGAACATCTTAGGGTTCCTGGTGCATTAGAAGGAGATAAAAGTTAATTAGAACAATACTAGAGGCATCCAAGAAGCTAAACCCCCTTCCCCAAAAAATAAAAAGTAGCTACCGAGGTTCCTGGTGTAACATCCTCACTGTAGGCAGTTCTGTACGTTCTACTGTTCCGGTAACTAAGGTCTGTTCGGACAGCTTGAATATATAGAACCACACTTAAACTAGAGTGAGGAGTCATAATTAAATGAAATAAAGATAAATTAGGATTGAAGAAAAATAAAAAAAATGGAGTGCAAATTGGTTAAATGAGCACAAGCCTCGGTGATGGGTAACCTCACTGAGAAGTGACTATGAGTTCAGTGCTACTCTAAATTCATGTAAAACCCTGTAAGACCCTTAATGAAGACTTAATTAAGGGGAATTCTATGAATTAATAAGTTAAGAAAATGAAAAGAAATGAGTACAAAGCAAAGGAAGATAAGGAGTTATCGGGTATTATGGAAAAGACGAATATAAACCCGATAAGAGCAAAATTTGGTTAATAAAATTTAAAGGTTCAATATTGCCAAAAATGAGAATTATTAATTTAATGAAGCTAGATTAATTTAATTAATTGAGATTATGAAAATTAAATATAATTAATTAAAAAGTCAAATTATAATGATTATAAATTTCAAAATAATTACAAAATTTTCATTCTCCATATTTACAAAATTTCCATTCTCTCAACTCAACTCAACTCAACTAAGCCTTTATCCAAAAAATTTGGGGTCGGCTATATGGATTCGCTTTCTCCACTCTAAACGATTTTGGGTTAAATCCTCAGAAATGTGTAATGCTTCTAGGTCATGTTGTACTACTCTCCTCCAAGTCAATTTAGGTCTACCCCTTTTTTTCTTTCTATCCTCTAACCTAATGTGCTCTACTTGTCTAACTGGAGCCTCTGTATGTCTACGCTTCACATGACCAAACCATCTCAATCTCCCTTATCTCAACTTATCTTCAATTGGTACCACTCCTACTTTTTCTCTAATACTCTCATTACGGACTTTATCTAGTCTAGTATGGCCACTCATCGACTTTAACATTCTCATCTCTGCAACTCTTATCTTAGATGCATATGACTCTTTCAGTGCTTAACACTCACTACCATATAACATAGCCGGTCGTATGGCTGTATGGTAAAATTTTCCTTTCAACTTATTGGGAATCATACGATCACATAAAACTCCCGTGGCACGTCTCCACTTCAACCATCCGGCTTTAATCCTATGACTAACATCCTCCTCACATCCCCCATCTACTTGAAGGACTGAGCCTAGATATTTAAAGTGATTAATTTGGGACAGTACCACTCCATTCAAACTAACTCCTTTCCTATCACCAATTTGGCCTTCACTGAACTTACAATGCATGTATTCTGTCTTCGTTCTACTTAACTTAAAACCCTTTGACTCTAGAGTACTTCTCCAAAGTTCTAGCTTTCAATTGACTCCTTATTATGTCTCATCTATTAGAACAATATCATCTGCAAACATCATGCACCAAGGAATACTCTCTTGTATATGTTTCGTTAATTCATCAAAAACTAATGTAAAAAGGTAAGGGCTTATGTCACACCCTACTCCTTGTAACATGTAACATGCTCCCGTAGTACACCTAATGAATTACCGTACTTCGCCTACTGGTAACCTATTAAATATACTACAAGGATTTTGAAACAATTTTCTTTCATTTTTAAATTGGTGGGTAATTTTTTTTTTCAGATATTAAAAACCTTTATTTAAAGTCCAAACATAAATCAAATTTTTAGATATATAAAATTCCGTAATTTTTATAAAAATTTCAGCAGAATGCCGTCTGTATTTTGAGAAAACAGTTCTTCAAAATCTGAAAATAAAGGCACTCCCAATATTTTTCTCAATCGCAACTCCATTATTCAATCTCATTTCAAAAATCAATACAAGCAACTCAATACATAGTTTAAATTAAATCAAACATTGAAATATCTCATTAAGGTAACAAAATTAATATTTACATTCATGAGATCATAAAAAATTTAGTAGTGCAAAACTTTATAAATACATAAAATCTCAAGATAACCTTATAATAATTTGTTTTTCATTACAATCCAAAAATATATTACAAAAAAGTTGGTACAACTGCTCAAAGTAAATTTCATACATATAATTACATAATTACATCAAAATCTAAAGTACAAGGGTATACCTATGATATACTCAAAGATAGTCTCACTATGCCTTTCAGTAATCTTGCTCATCTGCTTTATATTTTCTTTCACCTGCGACAGCATACAAAGCTATCGCTGAGTGGTGAACTCCGTGGTGCACAAACTAATAATTTAAAACTTAATACAAGTTATGCTTGACAATTTATAACAAATAAAAATTTAAAATTTCTAAATTCTTCAAAATTCATAACATTCAGAAATCAATATTTTCATTCATGCAAATTATTCATTTGAATAATATTTTGATCAAATAGTAACTATTTATCTACATTTCTTTTAAATCTCGAAACAATACAAAAATATTTTGAATCACTGACAAATTATTTATTTCAACCACAATTTATCAAACTATGCATAATTTAAAGGGCGTTGCCAACAATTCACACAGTTGAACCCATGACCCAAAATTCAAATAGATGCCGTGTTGTACACCACGATATTTCACACTCTCCCAATAACCGAGGCTAAAAGGGAGGAACAAAGACTAGCTAGTATATATGAGTACTCATTCAAACTCTTCCCCAACTGGCAATCCAGAGAGGAAGGAACTCGTCCCATCTAGTGGAGGAGATATCTCACTAGACAAGCTAATGAGAATTCTCAACAAATTTTGCCATGTCAACTGTGGTTTCAAATCATATTCAAAACAATTTCTATTTACAAAGTATTTACAAATCATCAACATATTTAATCATCATAAATTCATGCTCAAGGTTGGCAACACATCAAACTTAAAATTTACAATCCTAAAAACCATGCAATAAATCCTTAAATGCATAAGAAAATTTACATTTAATTTGTACAATTTTATTCAACAAATTAAAATTCTCAACACAACAAAATTATAAATCATAAAATAAATTTGTTCAAATCAATTTAGAAGTGAAAAGTAACAAAATAGTTAGTTGTGCACAAACCTTATACGAGTTGCCTCTCGGCTTTGACTAAATGTCTCAGGTTCTTTTTCGGTATTCTTTTCCACTGAAACACACAGTTTCACAGTGTTTCAGTATCACCATTTATCATAACTCCAAAAATAAATTCAAATCTACTTATACCTAGTTTTAATATGCTAAACTTGACATTCTTTAAAATTTGTATTTCGGAGTTACTATTCATGACACTATTCAAGTCAATTTGTTGACTTTCTAATGCTTAATAGGCATGGGAATTCTAATTTCACCCACATACCACATTTTGGTTACCTAATTTGTTGGTTTTGGTTGTTTTCTCAAATTTTAAGTCTTTTAGACAAAATTACAAATTTTCAGTTTTGGTGTCTTATGTTGCACTGTTTCATTGGTCATGTTGCTGTTAGAATTTGGTTAAGTTTTCTTCACATAAATCGTTCCTTATTGTCTTAACTTTATTCTCCTTTTTGAATCACTCCAATTGGAGTTTTGTAGCTCAAGTTATAGCCATTTGAATCATGGCTGCCGGATTGGACTTAACCCAGATTTCTGGGCACCAAACTGGTTCTGGCAGTTTTAAGTCACCAAATTTGGGTGGCCAAATGACTTGGTTAAGGGCATAATTTTGGTTTGTGTTCTTCATGAAAGTTTTAGGTCTATATCTCAGTTTTCTACAGGTAAAATTTCAGGTCATTTAGACCTACCTAGCCCAAGTTATGGCCACATTGTTTATTTGGTCATTTTTGTACAGGTCAGACTGCAGAAATCCGGATTTGGTCAATTTGTTCACTAGGTTTTGGTCACTTTTTGGGCATGATTCCTAAATGAAAAATGTTCCATTTTGTGTCTGTTTTCATTCCCAATTGGTCTCATACTAATTTGAGTTGTAAATTTTCAGTTTTGGTCTCTCAAAAGGACCTTGGTCTTACTGCCTGCAAGTTGCCCATAACCAATCCGAATTCAAGCCTAATTCTAACACTTCCAATATACCTCAATTGGTCACTAATGACCATTTTTCATCTCAAACCAAGTCCAACATACCATTTAACCAATTCTCACGCTTTTGGCTTCCAAAACCCTAGATGCCACAACCTTAGTTCACCTATTTGATGCATTTAACTAATTTCAAGCATACTAACATGACTTCTATACTCATGTAAGCTTACCTTCACTTTGAATTCAATCAAATTCATGCACACACATCAAAACCCTAGCTGGCTGAATTTTCCTTTAATCCTCCAACAATTAATTTCTTTTCATTTTAAGCATAATTCTAAGTTAGTTAAGCTATAAATACAATAATTAAACTATAAATTTCAAATTTAGCTACTAACCTTAAATGAAGCTTTTCAGTCTTCAATTCCCTCAACTTTTTCTTCTTTCTTTCTCCTTTAACCTTCTTTCTAAGATTTGCTTATAATTTTTCTTCAAGAAAATTAAAGGATTTATGGTGGAATTTAGTGTTTAGAAAGCTTAAAAATAAGCTTTCATGGAGGAAAATTTGAGAGAGAGAACTTGGGAGAGAGAGAGGTGGCAATGGAAGATGAAGTCCCCCTTTTTTTTGTTTTCTTTTCTTTTATGAGTTAGTAAGACCACGAATTTAAATTAAATAAATTTTAATTATAATAATTATGGCATCATGCATGATGTCATGCATGATGTCATCTCTTTTCACCTTTTTCATTTTTTTTATTTTTTTTTCTATTAGTTCTTTAATTTAATTTTATTTTCTTCGATTTTATTTGATAGTTAGGTCAGGAGTCAACTCTTGGGGTCAATTGACCAAATTGTCCCTTGCCGGTTCAACCGGGTTTACAAATAATTAAATATTTCTTCCGGCTCTCTGACCTAATTATTTGACTGACTTAACAATTCTTTTTCATGATTTTCTCTTTTCCACTATGTTCGTAATAGTCCTATGGACCGCAGCGTCACATTTTACGGTTCGAAATTTGAGTTTAAATCGACTTCGCAATCCTTCCCGAGAAGGTCACCCATCACTGTGACTCTCGGCTCATTTAACTTCTTATATTCTGTTTTTCTTATTTTTACTTTTCTATCTGGTAATCACTATTTATTTTCAATCAGGGCTTTTCTAGGTGTCTTAAACACAGTTCTAATCCTCTTAATTGTCTGGACCAATACCGGTCACCGGAACAGTAACATATACCAGGCTATGCAAATAGGGGTGTTACAATTCTCTCCCCCTTAAAATAATTTCGTCCTCAAAATTTTACTTGGTATCAGTTTCTGAACAGTTGTGAGTGCTGTCTCCTCATGTCCTATTCACGCTCCCAAGTAGCATCCTGGCCTGATTGATGGTTCCTTAGTACTTTAACCAATACTATTTACTCATCGATTGCTCACCTCGTGTGCCAAGTTTCTTATAAACCAATACTATTTACTCATCGATTGCTCACCTCGTGTGCCAAGTTTCTTATGAGCTTCTGTCATAAGTTAGATTCAAATTTATTTCAATTTTAGAGGTAAGCAAATCTGTGTGCCAGTGGATCCACTCTTTCTAGGACCTCGTACGATCCTATGGGTGAGAACTTAGTTTTACTCTTTTCTTATCAAATCTCTTGATTATTTGATGCAACTTTCAATTTAGTTTAGAATATTTTAGTCTTTTCTTGCTGTTATTTTAGTAATTATTTTTCTTTGTAGTCTTTTTTTTTTTAAATGACCTTGTTGGTCATATATGAACTGTTTATCTCTTTCTTGGCCATAGGTCCATAACCATTATCTTACCATCCCCATTTATGACCAAGGCCTATGTGTCATTTTGCACTATTTTGTTTGCTTTTGTTTAACTTATTTCCTTCTTGATAAAATAGTTCAAGATATCGTTACGAGTTTTAAGTAAGTTGTTTGCCCTGGTGGCAATTCCTCATTTAGTGTTTTTCTCCTTTCTTATTGTTCTATTTGTTTCTTCTTTTTTTTTTTTTTTTTCATTTCACAACTTAACTTTAATTATTTCATTCCTCAATCTTATCTACTTCCTTAACTTGACTGTCAAGTCGTAATTTAGCACCTCTTATCGTCCCTAATAAATCCACTATACTTCAATATTACTTTGATTTGGTCCTCTGACCATTCTAGTCAACACTTTAACTAATATTCATAACGTTTCTTTATTACATTTGCACCAACTATTCAAATTTTTACTTCTATATTTTCTTTTATCTACTGATATCCTATAACTTATTTTCTGCTGGTTTGCGATCATTACCCCTTTTTTTTTTCTTTGAACCATAAATAATTCTTTAACCTTAAGAAGGGAGTCTACTGAACTTTCCTTTTTCCCATGCTATTCAAAAGTTTCGCTTTAATTTTAATCTAATCCTTATGATCCCAATAAAATTATGCTCTTCCTAAAGAATACCTGGCCAACTAGTTCCTATCGAATTACTGCTATCAGTAGAATATCATTTCTTAACTGTTTTATAAGTTATAATTGTCATCCATAGCATCCTGTCTCTTTTAGGGGGACACAATCATATTTTGTGTCTTACTGCTACACAAATAGAATACTATTCCTTACTAAACTTTGAGCAAAAGATCCATTGCAATACCAGAACAACTATAAACCGTATATCGGAGATTGGATGACTTAGCCCTACAGGTGTTATTTTTAAATTTTGACCATGCTAAAATCTCTAGTCCCATAACAATTCTTGATGTACTGTAATTCATGCTAGGATAATGGAGTCTTTAACTTTCACTACCTTGCAACCATGATCTTTTGATATTCTAATTATAGAGTTTTAAATCTCGAATTAGGATTTTCAAACTCAGTTCTAGTAATAAAACTCTATTCTGGTGTATTTGTACATGAGTGAAAGTCATTTATAACTATTCTTATCCTTATGTACTATTGGGTAGTATGTAGCTCTACACAATAAATCTCAAGTCAGTACTGTAATCTGCAGCTTACAGCATAAACATCAAGAATATTGCATAGTTGCTACGATACATCCCAATAGATCAAACTTCCCTATATCTTATTTCTTTCAAATCCACTAATATCTTAAACTTATTTTGATTATGGTACTTACTGACATCTATCAACAGTAGTACCTTTACTTCCATCTAGGGCAGATATATTGCTATAACTTACTTTTTGGTCCTCTTGCCTTATCTAATTAGGCTTACTAATTAACTTTAGAATTTATCGTAGTTTAAGAGACGTTTCTCACTAAAAACTTTTCCAAAATTAATTTCATTCACGCTTATTATCGTAATTCTTATCCTAAAAGACTAATCCCTAACACATCAAAATTTATCTCCATGCAAGGGAATAACAGTAGAACATATAATTTTAGCATTAGCATATAAACAAATAGAGCTGGAATCAAATAGTATATAATTATTCCTTTCTCAAGTTAAGAACATACCGGCAACTACATCTGAAGTCTCTGCTTCTGCCCCTCGATGCATGGCGTTCCATCTTTCTAATGTATTCCTCTGCTCGAGTTAGTCTATTGTGCGAGGATTACTTGAAGTGTTGTCTCTACTTCTACCTCTGCCCCTACTAACTATTAATGAGCCTCTAAAATCAGAATCTTGAACTAATTCCTCTGGTGTAGTATGTGGCATAAATTGACATGCGCTAGTACAATCTCGGGTGAAATGTCCAATTCCACCATAATTGAAGTAGGCTCCAGTGACCCTATGACAAATACCCCTATGAAATTTTTCACAAACATCACAGATATGGATAGGGTAGGAACTTCTAGTTCTTTGACGAATGGTTCTTGATTGCTTCCGCCCTGAAGATCCGCCTCTGTCATACTTAGGAGCTCAGAGTCCCTCAAAATCTTTTCTCTTTCCCAAATTACTACCCGAACTTTGGCTAATAAGTTTCCCACTTTTCTCTTTTTCATGCTGCTCTTGAGGGGGTTGGGTTTGTACTTGGGCCTAGGCTGACAGATTATCAACCATTTGCTGAAAGAACATGCCCATCTACTGGGCCGTTTCTGCAGTAATTTGTATAGGAGGGACTGGTGCAGTTGGACGTCAAACGCTCTGCGAAACTGGGGCCTCTTCTTGTACGTTAGCTGTATCAGACTACTCTACCGTTTTATCCCCCTTGTCCATATTTATTCACAGGATTTTTTTTTCTATTTCCTGAACAACCAACACAAGGAGATTTTTCCCTGTTAGTTCATATTTATGATGTAAATGTACTATATGTATCAAACATTCGAGCAGTTGTACTTATCGAAAAATATTTCAAATTCACAGTTCAAAATTTACTTTAAAAACTAACTCTGATACCACTAAAACATGTCACACCCTACTCTTCGTAAGATGTAACATGCTCCCGTAGTACACCTAATGAATTACCGTACTTTGCTTACCGGTAACCCATTAAATATACTATAAGGGATTTTGAAACAAATTCCATTCATTTTTAAATTGGTGGATAAATTTTTTTTTTTCAGATATTAAAAACTTTTATTTAAAGTCCAAACATAAATCAAATTTTTAGATATATAAAATCTCCGTAATTTTTACAAAAATTTCGGCAGAGTGCCGTCTGTATTTTGAGAAAATGATTCTTCAAAACCTAAAAATAAAGACACTCCTAATATTTTTCTCAATCGCAACTCCATTATTCAATCTCATTTCAAAAATCAACACAAGTAACTCAATACACAGTTTAAATTAAATCAAACATTGAAATATCTCATTAAGGCAACAAAATTAATATTTACATTCATAGGATCATAAAAAATTTAGTAGTCCAAAACTTTATAAATTCATAAAATCTCAAGATAACCTTATAATAATTTGTTTTTCATTACAATCCAAAAATATATTACAAAAGAGTTGGTACAACTGCTCAAAGTAAATTTCATACATACAATTACAGAATTACATCAAAATCTAAAGTACAAGGGTATACCTATGATATACTCGAAGATAGTCTCACTATGCCTTTCAGTAATCTTGCTCAGTTGCTTTATATTTTCTTTCACCTGCAACAGCATACAAAGCTATCGCTGAGTGGTGAACTCAGTGGTGCACAAACTAATAATTTAAAACTTAATACAAGTTATGCTTGACAATTTATAACAAATAAAAATTTAAAATTTCTAAATTCTTCAAAATTCATAACATTTAGAAATCAATATTTTCATTCATGCAAATTATTCATTTGAATAACATTTTGATCAAATAGTAACTATTTATCTACATTTCTTTTAAATCCTAAAACAATACAAAAATATTTTGAATCACTGACAAATTATTTATTTCAACCACAATTTATCAAACTATGCAAAATTTAAAGGGCGTTGCCAACAATTTACACAGTTGAACCCATTACCCAAAATTTAAATAGATACCGTGTTGTATACTACGACATTTCACACTCTCCCAATAACCAAGGCTAAAAGGGAGGAACAAAGACTAGCTAGTATATATGAGTACTCATTCAAACTCTTCCCCAACTGGCAAGCCAGAGAGGAAGGAACTCGTCCCATCTAGTGGAGGAGATATCTCACTAGACAAGCTAATGAGAATTCACAACAAATTTTGCCATGTCAACTGTGGTTTCAAATCATATTCAAAACAATTTCTATTTACAAAGTATTTACAAATCATCAACATATTTAATCATCATAAATTCATGCTCAAGGTTGGCAACACATTAAACTTAAAATTTACAATCCTCAAAACCATGCAATAAATCCTTAAATGCATAAGAAAATTTACATTTAATTTGTACAATTTCATTCAAAAAATTAAAATCCTCAACACAAAAAAATTATAAATCATAAAATAAACTTGTTCAAATCAATTTAGAAGTGAAAAGTAACAAAATAGTTGTGCATAAACCTTATACGAGTTGCCTCTCGGCTTTGACTAAATGTCTCGGGTTCTTTTCTGGTATTCTTTTCCATTGAAACACACAGTTTCATAGTGTTTTAGTATCACCATTTATCATAACTCCAAAAATAAATTCAAATCTACTTATACCTAGCTTTAATATGCTAAACTTGATATTCTTTAAAATTTGTATTTCGGGGTTACTATTCATGACACTATTCAAGTCAATTTGTTGACTTTCTAATGCTTAATAGGTATGGGAATTCTAATTTCACCCACATACCACATTTTGGTTACCTAATTTGTTGGTTTTGGTTGTTTTCTCAAATTTTAAGTCTTTTAGGCAAAATTGCAAATTTTCAGTTTTGGTGTCCTATGTTACACTGTTCCGTTGGTCATGTTGCTGTTAGAATTTGGTTAAGTTTTCTTCATAGAAATTGTTCCTTATTGTCTTAAATTTATTCTTCTTTTTGAATCACTCCAATTGGAGTTTTGTAGCTCAAGTTATAGCCATTTGAATCATGGCTGCCGGATTGGACTAAACCCAAATTTCTGGGCACCAAACTGGTTCTGGCAGTTTTAAGTCACCAAATTTGGGTGGCCAAATGACTTAGTTAAGGGCATAATTTTGGTTTGTGTTCTTCATGAAAGTTTTAGGTCTATATCTCAGCTTTCCACAGGTAAAATTTCAGGTCATTTAGACCTACCTAGCCCATGTTATGGCTAAATGAACAAATACTATTCATTTGGTCATTTTTGTACAGGTCAGACTGTAGAAATCCGGATTTGGCCAATTTGTTCACTAGGTTTTGGTCACTTTTTGGGCATGATTCCTCAATGAAAAATATTCCATTTTGTGTCTATTTTCATTCCCAATTGGTCTTATACCAATTGGACTTATAAATTTTCAGTTTTGGTCCCTCAAAAGGACCTTGGTCCTGCTGCCTGCAGGTTGCCCATAACCAATCCGAATTCAAGCCTAATTCTAACACTTCCAATATACCTCAATTGGTCACTAATGACCATTTTTCATCTCAAACCAAGTCCAACACACCATTTAACTAATTTTCACACTTTTGGCTTCCAAAACCCTAGATGCCAAAACCCTAGTTCACCTATTTGATGCATTGAACTAATTTCAAGCATACTAGCATTACTTCTATACTCATGTAAGCTTACCTTCACTTTGAATTCAATCAAATTCATGCACACACATCAAAACCCTAACTGGCTGAATTTTCCTTTAATCCTCCAACAATTAATTTCTTTTCATTTTAAGCATAATTCTAAGTTAGTTAAGCTATAAATACAATAATTAAACTATAAATTCCAAATTTAGCTACTAACCTTAAATGAAGCTTTTCAATCTTCAATTCTCTCAATTTTTTCTTCTTTCTTTCTCCTTTAACCTTCTTTCCAAGATTTGCTTATAATTTTTCTTCAAGAAAATTAAAGGATTTATGGTGGAATTTAATGTTTAGAAAGCTTAAAAATATGCTTTCATGGAGGAAAATTTGAGAGAGAGAACTTGGGAGAGAGAGAGGTGGCAATGGAAGATGAAGTCCCCTTTTTTTTGTTTTCTTTTCTTTTATGAGTTAGTAAGACCACAAATTTAAATTAAATAAATTTTAATTATAATAATTATGGCATCATGCATTATGTCATGCATGATGTCATCTTTTTTCACCTTTTTTATTTTTTTATTTATTTATTTTTCCATTAGTTCTTTAATTTAATTTTCGATCTCAAAATTTTCTTTTCTCCGATTTTATTTGACAATTAGGTCAGGAGTCAGCTCTCGGGGTCAATTGATCAAATTGCCCCTCGCCAGTTCAACTGGGTTTGCAAATAATTCAATATTTCTTCCGGCTCCCTGACCTAATTATTTGACTGACTTAACAATTCTTTTTCATGATTTTCTCTTTTCCACTATGTTCGTAATAGTCTTAAAGACCACAGCGTCACATTTTACGATTCAAAATTTGAGTTTAAATCGACTTCGTAATCCTTCCCGAGAAAGTCACCCATCGCTGTGACTCTCAGCTCATTTAACTTCTTATAGTATGTTTTTCTTATTTTTATTTTTCTATCTGGTAATCACTATTTATTCTCAATCAGGCCTTTTCTTGGTGTCTTAAACACAGTTCTAATCTTCTTAATTGTTTGGACCGATACTGGTCACCGGAACAGTAACATATACCAGGCTATGCAAATAGGGGTGTTACAGCTTATGGCTGATCCTTGGTGTAATCCAATTGAGATCGGAAAATCTCTTGTGTCCCCTCCCACTATGGGCACAATAGTAGTTGCTCCTTCATACATATCTTTCAACACTTGTATGTACTTAATAGATACCCTCTTTTGTTCTAACACATTCCATAAGACATCTCTTGGAACACCATCATAAGCCTTCTCCAAATCAATAAAAACCATGTGTAGATCTTTCTTCACATCTCTATGTTTCTCCATCAAGCACCATTCTCTATTTAAATAATATATAAATCAATAATTGAGCAAATTTTCAGTCATCTTCTTCCTTTGTTTATCGTTCATCCTTGCTCTCTCTCTCTTTCTTATATTTTCCTCTATTAACACACCAAATTAAACTTTAAACCCTAGGTTTCTTCCATGATTTCTTTAGGAAATCAATAGAAACCACTAAATTCGATATTGAATTGAAGAAAACTCCTAAGAAATCACAAAAATTTGGGAGTTTAGAAAGCAAGGGAATTTGACCAAGAAGTGGTTCAACAAGGGGAAGTGAAGTTTGAGTTAATTGAAGAGTGATTGATGGTTGTTGGAAGCTAAGGAACATGATTAGTGCTATGATTTCTTCTTGACTTTGAAGTTCTAATTTAGGGTTTAGTATAATTAAGCATTATCTTATTTATGTTCTAATTGATGCAATTGAGTGTATATTATAACTCTTGGATTTGTTAATTGTTGGGGTATGTTAAGAGGATATCAAATTGGTTGATGGAAAGAGGAGTTGTGTAGTGAGGTAGATTCTGGACAACTTGAGTCCAATGTGGTTAATTGACCATAAGTTGAGCTACATAATACCAATTGAAGTGAAATTTAAACCAAATTAAAGCTAAGACACATAGCTACAACTTTTATGTTTTGGCCTAGGCCAAAATCCTAGGGCAGATGGGTCGAATTGCTAGCAGAAATGCCAAACACTGAAACTGAAATTTCCTGAGATTTTAGCAAATTGCCATTTGACCTCCGTGTGATATTTAGGGCATAACTTTCAGTATATAACTCCAAATGAGATTATTTAAAATGATCTAAAAACCTAAGACATAGGCCTACAACTTTGTTTTAGAGATCTTGCTCAAATTCTAGGTGTAGGACACATGAATATTAAGTGCAAAATTGACCTGAAAACCTAAAAACCTGGAAACTGCAGGAAATCGTATCCGTGAGTAATGGTAGATTAATCAACCATAACTACTCTACAAAAATGCAAATTGAGTGAGTCTTGAACCTGTGTAAACCTAAGATATAGAGGAATAATTCATATGCAGAATAGGGAGTCAAATTATGATTGTAACCTATCTAAAATGGCTTGACAACCTAGTTCCAGAAACCTGCCCTGTTCTGGACTGACTTGAAACTAGAATTGGTCACTGGACTAGTTTTGGTAAAATTACCATAACTTGAGCTACCAAAATGCAAATTGAGTAATTCCGAAGCCAATTTAAACATAAGACATAAACCTACAACTCTCATGAAGAAAGTATGGCCAAATTGATTCTGTATCTTGGCCAAATTTATGAGGGAAGTTAAAGTACCAATTCTGAAATATATGAAACTTTCACAAAAAGACTTGAATTGTGAATTGTGTTTAACATCAATGATTTGATGAATATGTACAATATGTGAATATGTGATTGGGACTTATGTTCCCATTATGATTGGAATGCTACATATGATGAGATAATGAAAACATTGAATGACTAAATGTGTTAAATTGCCCATGTATGCCTAGACATTTGCTTATGGGTTGGATAGATTGGCATGCCAAAAAGGGATGAGTTTAGCAGTACTGCCTATAGCTTTTAAGCATACCTGACAGACATTTATATGTCCGATGGTATGACTGCCCGAGGCACCAAGTGTCCAGTGCTTGTTATGATCTTTCTACATTTGTGATTATTTTGGCTCAGATGCCATTATATTGCTTACTAGGTAGACACTATGTGACCGATGGTATAACGGCCTGAGGTATCGAGTGCCCAATGCTAGTAAAACCCACTTATCCAGTCTAGTCAGTTCTGTTATAGGTTATTAGTGCATTGAAAAGAGTTAAGAGAATTGGATAATGAACAAATGTATGGGAAATATCCCAAATGAAACAATTACTCCTAAAGATCAACAAAATGTGAAATAACTCATAATTAATTGAATTGCATCTCTTTATGTTACTACAAGCATAAAATGTTTACTTTTATTGTATAATCTACTTTCATTCTATTATTGCACCACTAACCAAAAATGCTAAGCGCGATGGTTTTTCCTTGCGCAGATCCAGACGATAAGGTCTAGTAGAGAGATTGGTACAGGGAGTTGCATAAATCTGGAGTAGAGTCAGTCATTGTCACCTCCACTCTACATTTTGGTAAAACACAAGGGCCCTCCCATGCATGACTTGTACTTGTAATTAGACATATAATTGTAAATTAACTTTTGATTGTAAATAAATTTTATACATTTATGGGAAACAACTATGTACATTTGTAAATAAATCTAATGGATGTTTAATGATATGAATGAGTATAAAATGATCATATGGATCATTATGAAATTATGATTGGAAATTATAGTTGAGAATGAAATTTTGAATTGCTTATTATTATGAAATTTTAAACAGATGAAAATTTTAACAGGTCCATATGAATAAAACAGGGAAAACTCTGGCAATTTCTCCAGTTAAAAATAATCTGTTTTAAATAGAGATGAACTTAATAATGATAATGAATAAGGTAATTTAGGATAAGGTGCTCCGGCATAGAATGTAGCATTAGTTGCTCAACTACACTATAGATCGGGTATGGGGTGTTACACCTGGGGCAAGTAAAATATTTGAGAAGGTTCTTCTTTAGCCTTGTAGGCAAAGCAAATGAGATTTTTAACCTTTTAAAACTCAACCAGGGGAGTGAATTCAAATGGGAGGAAAAATTACCAAGCGTTTGACAAAATTAAGAAGTATCTCACTAGGTTGCTTGTGCTAGCTCTCCTAAAGGGAAGTAATGCACTGAAGCTCTATTTATTTGTTACTTTTGACTCCATTGGATGTTTAGTAGTATAAGGCAACTAGATGGGGCATGAGCAGGCAATGTATTATCTTAGTAGAAACCTTATAGCCACTGAGGTCAGGTACTCTCCTATAAAGAATTTTATCTTGCTTTATATTTTTTCTTATATCAAGTTGAGGTATTTTTTGATTGGATCTATAGTATATGTGGTCTCACAGACCAACATGATGAAATACATGGACCACATACATATCTAAAACTCCTTTAACTCTCCTGTTTTTGTCATCTTGTCTTGAGAATAAGACTCACTAGTCAGCCAATGAGTACCTAGTCCCCATTTCACCAACTTAGTGATCCTATTCTCTACAATTTGACTTAGTCTCAAAAGCCAAATTCATTTTAGCTTAGATTTGGTTTCAATGATTATATTAATCTCAATTGAATTGCTTTGAATTGTTTTGTTAATATCATCAATATAATTAAAACAATTATTCAGGTAACCCATGTTAGCATTTCTTTTCCAAAACAAAATGTAAACATTATCCTTGAATCCATATTCATTTCCATTACAAGTCAAACTTGATATAGAAATGATGTCTTAAAATATTAGGTACATGCAAATATTGTCCAAAATAAAATACAAATATACAAAATGCAAATATACAAAGATAAAATATTATGGACTTAATAGCAACTTTAGCTCCATTGCCACTGCACAATCTATCTTCATATCTTTACTAGGCTTTACCTTTTGCTGGTTCTAACATGTCACACCATTTATGAAAACTGGCTCCAATAATATAATAATGAACTATGAGTACTTAAGAATATTAGAAACAAGATGTTAATATACTTTCACAAGGCTTATCATTCTTGCTCTTCTTGTACTCCAAGCACTTTGGGCAATTCTTTTTCTGGTGCCTTGCCTTTTGATAATGGAAATAATTTCCTCTTCCTATAGCTTTAACCTTCTTTTCTCTTGGATACTTTTTTTAAAGGAAATGTTTTTTTTTATGGTTCTTCTTCTTCTTAGTTTTACTAAAAGTGGAAGCAACTATGATTATTTCTTTTCCCTTATTGCTAGGCATAGCCTTTTGAGTTGTGACAAGCAATTTTAACAACTTTGCAAGTGTACATTCTAGTTTGTTCATGTGAAAATCTAAAATAGACTTAAAGAAAGATTTAGGAAAAGATTGTTGGATCAAATCTAACCATGGGGTGAAATCTTTCAAGAAATCATGACATAGGTCAATCAAATTGTGTAAGTGATTGCTCATATTAAATCCTTCTAACATCTTTATAATGAACAACTACTTTGGCATCTCATATTTTGGAGTTATGCTCTATTTATCATACAACTTTCATAGGTAAACCAGGATTTTTAAAGCTGTTTGTATGTTGTCATGCTCCCTTTACAACTAATTGCTTTTTGTGGCAAGCATGTAACACCTACCTTGCAAGTTGTCATCATGTCGCTTTCTTAAAGTGTCATGTTCCTTCCTTGATGTACCTTTAGGTAAGGGATCAGGAAGTTTTAAGTCCAACACATATCCTATATATTTAGAATTTAAAACTATTTTAAAATTTCTATGCCAATCCTTGAAATTAGGTTTAGTGAGCTTATTGGCATTTAGTATGCTAGTGAGAATAATAGTTGGTAAAGGTGTCATAATCATTTTATCAGAACTTTCTATAGAGAATAACAATATTCTAGTTAGTATGTTGTGTTTTGTAACTTACTAAAATGATCATGGTCTTTTGATAAAATTGTTCCTCCCACTAACACTTCCAAAGTAGGAAACGAAAATTCTAGTTGGGATAGATTTCTAGTGGGTAATTAAATTCTTACAAACTATTATAAGTCCTTAAGTACATCTATTATTGGATTCATAACAATTCATAATTGAGCAACTATTTGCCCATGACATCTTATGTGAGGCTTAATTAATAGTTTGGCTCCTAATACTCAAAGCCTCAGGTATATCTGTTCTTAGCCTATCTTGCACTAGTTAAGTTGTACCCATTAAGTAAGCAAATATGCAAATTTGAGCCTTAATAACCTCAGGTACATCTACTGTTGGCCATTAAAATATTTACACACTCATAATACCACATGCTTAACAATCAATGTAAGAAGATCTCTTAAACCAAATACACCATCCCTATTTTACCATATCCGATAATGTAAATAGTTAAAACTCCTTAAGTGAATGCCTTAGTGAAGAGCCATAGTGTAATTTCCAAAACTACATCATTACCAACATAATCATTTTGGTTGGAAGATTCCTTGGTTGACTTATTAACTATTAGGTCTCATTTTGAACATTAACCTTTTTAGCATGCATATCTCGTATACATCCATTAAACATACATATCTCATACATACATTCATAAACAGTGATGTAAAATGTATGATCATAGATTTTTTTTATGTAATTGTAACCCTAGCCACAAGGACTAGAGTAAAGGACATCCTAGGTTATCATCCATCTAATCATGCATACAAAAGACTTCAACTCTTGATGTTTTATGCCCCCACTGATCTCATCAATGTTTTGGGCCTCCTTTATTCTTGTAAAGTCTACCAATGTCTTCACGTTTAGCATCCTTGGCATAACAAGGCAAGAAATAGAAAGAAAAGAGCTCGTAGGCCCAAAAGAATGAATTAAAACCTTAATGCATTATAACAACTTATAATACAACCCTTGAAAATAAAAAAAAATTAATTATTACAACCCCATTAGAATAATAAGGAGAAAACACAATCATATTGGTCTCCTATAGTTCATGACCATCCATCATACATCTACATACATCCAACAATTAAATGACTAGCATGGAACAATTCCTATCAGTTCAAATATCTCATATTCTTGATAAACTCTTCAAATATCATTCCAAAAATAACTTATATTGGTCTAGAATTACTAAAAAATTTTAACTTAAAGTTCAAAAATAAATAAATTTGACTACAGTGTTAAAACATTGATCAGAAAGCAAAAACATGGTGTTTTTGCGTTACACGACCCATGTAATTATTACATGGCCTATGTGACCTTCTATTCTGGGCTTATAAAAACATGCCATTTTTACATGGCTCTTGTAATAATTACATGGCCTATGTTATGCAACACAGCCCTACTTGCAAATTACATGGCCTGTGTAACCTAGGTCATGTAACTCCTTATTTCACTCGAAAAAAACTTCGTTTTAACACTTAAAACCTTAGTTCTTTTCTAGTCCTTAACCAATAACAAGTTTCAAAATTATTCCTAATGGCAAAATAGCTCATGATACCAATTAAAGGAGCAAAAGTGACGGGGTTAGGCAATTTTAAATTTTAATTAACCCAAGTGTCATACTTCAAATGCAATCAATTTCACATTCTATGATAACAATTAACATGCCCAACCTTGGTTACAAACCTTGTAAACCCAATTGGCTTTTAAGCCTATTTTGCCATTAGAAAACATAAGATTAAGAATAACCCTAAAAAAAACATAAACATAGGTTTAGGAATTTCTTACTTGATAGGGCATAGAATCAAATTCCACCCTTCGAGAAGCTAGATCTCCAAGTGTAAAACCTCTAGTCCATCCACATGAACCATGTGATCTCGATTACCTAACACTTGAACTCAAGCTCTCTGTGTGTCTATCTTGGTCAACCAACAAAACAATAAGGAAAGGAAGTTTAACCTTTGTGTATTTGTATGGGTAAGTAGAGAAATAATTTCTCTACCTTTAAATCTTACGGTGACAACTTCTAATATCCTTGAGATTGAAAAAAGAAAAGAGAAGAAGAAGAACTTGACTCTTAGCTAGAGAGAAAAAGAAGAAGAAGAAGATGCTTCCTCTCTCTTAAAAGAAAATCCCTATCTTTTTCTCATATGGGTTGGCTTATATAATTTAGTGATATGGAAATCCCTAAACTTGGTGGAATTTCTCAAGTTTAGAGATTTCTAATCCCTAAACTTGATTAATGGAGATTAGTTGTTTTCCTCTAAGAAGACAAACATTCCATGTGTTTTCTTCTCGTGCAATTAAATTGATGAGTTACCACCATCACATGGTGCCACTTGGCATCTTACACCACGTTACCACCAAGCCACTAAGCAACATTTCTTTCATGGCTTCATAAGTCATATTAGCTAAATCAATTCTTCCTATATTATAAGTTGAGATTTGAAGATGGCCCTTACATATTAATCTTGCATTAGGCTGGTGAGATTAAGTATGAAATTTAAATTATACAAATATGTTTAAAGATGATACCATGTGAGTAAATGATATACAAGAAACTGTTTTCTATATGTGACCCATACTTTGATATTCACCATGTGAGTATATTTGAATATCCATTTCCATGACTTGATTTGAATATTATTTTCATGACTTATTATTTGATGATTTAATTGTTTATGGTTTGACATTTGTTGTGCACCACTGCGTACATTTATACTCAGCATTAGTTGTTTTCCTAATTAACGCAGATAAAGGAAAGGAAAGATTACAGGCGAGTAGGAGCAGCACCTATTGTCACCAAGATTAGGAGCCAACTTGATGTAGGTGACTTGGTTCCTTGATTTTGTGTACATATGATGTTATCTATTTGTAATAGGATATTTTGTTTTTATATTTGAGCAAAACAAGATAAAATTTTGTTATCTGTATACAACTATAAACTTTATAAAATGATTTATTAGTTATTTGATTAAAGAACATTAGTATGCAATTCTGATGCCTATGGAACTGTTAACTTATGAACTGCCACAGGGTTCCACAGGTGTTAATTTAAGTATTATTTGAACTCTTTTAGCCAAAATACAACAGTTTTAAAATTCAAAATTATCTGATTTAAAACTCTTTTATAGAGAAACTTATATTTGGAAAATATATCATTTTCTTAAGAAGGTGTACTGCATCTAATTTTAAAACAAAATATATAGTTGCAAAGTACTTTGAAAATAGATTAAAATGAGTATAGATTAAAATGGGTGACAACAAATTTCTGAATTACAGTTGCTTTGATAATCTTTTTGTAGTATGAAGTTCTGTAGTAAAATATTTTTTACTTTGCTATGTTTTGAATTAAAATGATTTTAAAACGTACCTAATCCCTTGTAATGTGTTCATGGGGTTCTAGGGATTCGATCTTGGCATCCGTTGAACATATTATGGGAGGTATGTTACGTTTAGGAGAAGGGTAAGACGTGAAAAAATATTACTGTTATGTTGTTACAGTACTATAAAATATCATTTTTATCATTTTATTTTCTATGAAAAGCATGTTTCTCATTTCAAAATATTTTGGGAATAGTAGTTTGAGTTTCGGATGAAATAATGTGTAGTAGTTAGAGTTTGGATGTAATAAATAGAGTTCGGATGTGACTAAGAGATCGGTAATAATAAAAATAAGGTGCATTAGAATGAGTTCGGACATTGCAGGGTTAGCAAATATGAGATATCAGAAATAACATGTATGGAGTTAGGGAATAGTGCTCTTTTATTTTACAAGCATTTATGTTATTTTACTGTTCCAGAAATAATAAAAGTCTGGGAGAAATACTGCATAGTTTACTTTTTAAAATATTAGAAGTTCGGGAGATAGTCATTTCGTTTGACCCCTTTTTATATTTATGAAAAATATTTTTTTTATGCCTATTAAATTTTGGAGAAATTTCCATTCATCATGTCAATAAATGTGCAACGTTGAAACACAAGGGAGATTCATTCCTTGAATTATACTTTTATTGAGAGAGAGTCCTTCCTCGAACTTGATAATTTAAGCGTGCATAATTCGACTTCATCTCTAAGTTGCAAATTCGTCTATCAATATGGGTAAAGATTTTACGGTTGATTTTGTCGATAATGGGACTATGATTCATTAACTGAGAGTCCTCATTGATGGAGAAAACTCTTTAGGCCTTAATTAACATATTCCTTTTAAATTAGAGTCCCAATTAAAAGGAATAAAAATTTATACCCATACTAGTTCAACTATAAAAATTCACTGCACACACCACACCCTCAATTGTTTGGATGCCAATGATGAGATGAATGATGAGTGAGTTGAGAGTCCTCCTCACTCATTATGAATCTCTAGGAACCCAATAATGTCTCTCTAGAATTAGAGTCCTAATTTTGCAGAGGGAGGAATTTAATGAAAATCATAATAAAAGTCAAAGTCACAAGTCACCCTAGGGTCATCTCATCTACTTATGTTCTTGGGATAACCCCGAATGGTGAGACATCAAACGTTCCTATAGTAAATATGGGCACTTACATCGTACTTTAAACCCCAAAATTATTGGTTATAAACAGCACATCCTTAAATCCACTTACCCTTGTCAAGGGATGATGTGGGGTGCCTAACACCTTCCCCACAAGTATACGGACCCCGAACCCAGAATCTTTGTCTTAGAAGTGGCAAAATTATTTTTAACAATAAATGGTTTTCTTTAATTTTTCTCAAAATTAAAGTGGCGACTCTTCACTTTCCACTTCAGTGAGAATCGTCCGGCGACTGCAAAACCCTTGCGATGGCTTAGCGATTCCACTAGGGAGTAACAAATCCTAAAAAACTCTGGTTTATAGGTTCGAAAGTGGATTTAATTTTGTGCTTTTATAAATTAATAATTATGGGGTTTAACTTATAAATATCGAGGGCTTTAACATGTGATAAATTTAAATTATTACTACTCTTTTATCTTTATTACTAACTGTTTAATTTGTTTAAGTGTTTTCTTATGTGGTGTAACAGTGTTATTTTAATTTCCCTAAATAAGGAAGAGGTGGGCATGTCCCTTCACACACTTAATACTTAAACAATGTCCTCACAAACTTTAGTCTTATACCCAGGCTTTCTTTTACCCTCTAGGAAATAAAAGGAAATTGTGTAGTAGTACCCATGGGGTTCTTCGTTAGTATCCACGAGGGCTTTTATTTAGATTGGAACTTATTTCATCTATTGTGATACCCATTGATTTTCTTGTTAGTGCTACGATAATAAAATGAGGCTTTACTGTTCGTAGTAGGGACAATTTGGGGACTTTTAAACCTTAGTAAATTAGACCCAAAGCTAAACCATCACATTAGTAAAAGCCCTAGCAAGCTATCCCTAAGGGTAGAGCCATCCCATTAGGTAGCACCCACTTGATGTTAGGATTATCCCATTTCTGGGATAAAAGGGACGCACTTCTTCTTCCTTCTCTTTTATTTGTCATTTAATCACTTTCATTTTTTTTAATAAAAAGTAATTTTGTATTGTACTATTTAAATAGTCTAAACATCTTCCTACTTTGATAGATGCATAGACTTTATTGGCTTTGACAGTATAACTCAAAATTACTTAAGTTATGCATTTACATTTTTGTGATTTGATTAAAATTTACTCTTTTAAGCATAGGTTGTTTGCAAAGGGTAAGTAAAAGAGGTCCCGATGGCATTTTCAAGTTAGTCAATTGGGGAAATCACAAGGCAAGAATAAAATGCTCAACATTGGTGTAGTTTAATTCAAAATTCAGAACCCTTACAAGCAGAAGAAGAGGACATTGAAGTAGGAGCTCACTCATTACCCACATTCGATCCTGATAAGATTAAAATGAGGTTAGCCAATTCCGATGGTTTACTTAGTTGCTGGAAGTTGCTTCCTTCACACATCCAAACAATGTTTGAGAAGAAGTATAGGAAAATCACCTCGTTTTTATAAGTCAAGATACAAAGTTCTGCTATGAAGGCATTATTATCCACATGGAATCCCACTTATAGGGTTTTCTCTTTTAATGACATTGACACGACACCAATGATAGAAGAGTATCAATCACTGTTGGACATACCCTATGTGGCTCAGAATTGTGTTTATCTTCATCTTGACTATAGGCAGACATGGAAACAGTTTTCTAGTATAATAGGCGTTTCATTAAAGGAAGCAAAAGCTAAGAAAACTGTTAAAGGCAATTCCCACGGGTGGTATTGGACCTATATCAAGAAGATTTTAGACCAATATATTCAGAATGGAAGGATGGAAGTTGCTCTGCCAACACTTGCTTTGAGTATTTAAGGGTTAGTTTTGTTGCCTAGGCCTCTGGAGATAGTGAGCAGGAATGTGGTAGGGCGATTCTGGGTAATTGAGAAGCAGAACATCAATCCAACCCTTGCTATCATTACTGAAACTTTTTTGACTCTGACATACTGTTGATAGAAGAGTAAAGGAACTTTAAAGCACTGTATTCAACTGTTGTATCTCTAAATCTTGAGCCATTTCTGCCCACGTGAGACCAAAGGATTAACTTGGTACTCTGATCAGCCTATCATCGAAAAGATGTTGAAGATAGCAATAAGGGAGAAGAATGAATCACAATGGCAAGAGCTTATTTTGAGTTATGATAGTCAGAACTATTACTAGAGAAAGTTGTGGAATTTGGGTCAACCCTTCATAGTGGGAACATGAAATTATCAATTCATACCTTTGGTGGGGGTGACTGAATGTACAAGCTACTTGCCAGCTCTAGTAATGAGGTAGTTTGATTCCACCCAGTTCATTCCATGCATGAAGGAGTTTTTTCTAGTTCATTTCTATTATGAATCCATAAAGGGGATGAACTGAAGCCCTTTTTTAAAGTCCTGGGAGAGAATAACCTTGATGGATTAGTTACCTAAGGGACTTAGCACGACAGAAGATTACCCCATGTGGAGGGAAAAGAGAGAAGGAGAATATAAGGTTCCTAAGTTGATAGGTCCTGAAAGCAAATCACCTTAGAGGGACATTATTGAAGATTACTCTGAATAAGCTCGTGCCAGGTTGGAAATTAACTTCCAAAGTATGATGCTTGAGAATTAACAGTTGAAGGAACAGGCCAACCAGCTAGAAGTAGAGAAAGATTAGTGAGCCTAAAGCATTCGACAAGCTGTGAAAAATGAAGGAAAAAGAGTCAGAAAAGAAGTAACAGCAACACAGTCAGAATATGAGAAGTATAAAGCTCAGTGGGAATGAGAGAAGTCCATGCTCCAAGGAAAAATAAAGGAGGTCGAAATGCAAAACAACAAATTATAAGAAGAGCTGAATTGTCAGAAGATACTAATGTCCAAGTAAAAGCAAAAAATAATATGAAATGGATTGAATTCGATGGGCAAGTACAATTAATCAATGATATTCTGAAGGAGTGTTCTAAGGAAAAAGCTGAAAAAGAATGCCAGGTCAATCTCTATCATAAATTAAAGGAAAATGTTAGTAGATTAGAGAGGATGGTTGCTCAAGGAAAATAAGAGTTATTACCAGAATCAGAATATGCCCGGCGTACATTTGGTATGGTAAGATAAGAAGAGAGGTTGTATGAATACCTCAGGAAATGTCATAACATCTTGAAGAGTCTTCCTGAACTTAGACAATAGTTGAATTTTATAATATGTTTCATTGTGAACAATTAAGGTTTCTAATGCAATAATGATTTGAGATATGTTTTGTGCCTTGAGATGATAGTGATGAATGAATAGCATAACCCTCGTAGGATCTATCCTCATTAGGGTTATGCAAAAAGCTATGTATGTCTCATGAACAAGTATCATGGACACATATATGATCCCGTCATTCATGAGTGGACTACTGAATAATACCATTGGGTTGACGATTTAAATTACCCATTTTGCAAACAAAGACATGACAATTAAGTCGTCACTGTATCTTTTTGATAGAAGAATGATAATTGAATAAGATGAGCTATATAAAATGAACTAATAAGTACACCCTTTATAGGAAAAGTTAACATTGCTCAAGACAAAGCAAACCCAGTGAAGCAATCTACTACCCCATCAAAAGTTTACTTAACCTGAGCTTGAACAAGAAGGATAATGGAAGAACAAGAGAAGGTTCAAAGTCTGCAAGGACAAGTTTCTGAATTAAAAGAACAAGTCTCAGAACTAATGCAAATGATGAGAAAGATGGCCCATAGTAAGGAAGTGGCAGCTCCACATCATGATCCAAGTCTACTAATAGTGCCCCACCAATAACAATTAAGGAGTCAAATCCTCAATGTTACTAAGACCAAGCTTCAACTTCTTTCACATTTTAACACCCAAACACCAAGCTAGTGGTCGTTAATCCATAGGTTCCCACATTTTAATCAAATAAGCTAGCTTTTTTTGTTAACCAACCCCATAACCAAACCCTTCCCTATGCTGAATATTACCCACCAGTCCCCAACACATTAGGAGGAATGGCATATGGGTTGACCAGGATAGGAAAAAAAAGGAAAAAGTAGAGAATGAGAAATTGATAGCCCTGCCCAATGTCATGGTACCTCCAAAATTTAAAATTCTAGAGTTTGAAAAGTACAGTGGCAATGCAGATCCACAGATTCACTTAGCTACTTATATAGCTAAAACGTTAACTCTAATCGCTGATAACAAGTTGCTGATTCATTTTTTCCATGAAAGTCTTTTTTGACCCAGCCCTATACTGATATGTTCAGCAAGAAAGGAGTAAATTACACTCCTAGAAAGACTTAGGCGATACTTTCCTAAAGCAATACAAGTTTAACTGTGATGTGGCCCCAACCAGGAGGGATCTCCAAAATTTGGTGCAAAAAAAAAGGAGAAAGTTTCAAGGAATAGCTCAGAGGTAGAGAGAAAAAGTTGCAGAAGTATATCCACTAGTGACAGACAATGAGCTTTATTCCCTGTTCATTGAAACTTTAAAAGCTCCTTATTTCAATTTGATGATTGGGAACACTTCTAATAGCTTCGTGGACATTATTCAGATTGAGGAGAGAATTAAAACAAACTTATGATTAGGAAGGTTTCAGAAAACCATGGGACAATGTTCTGGGAAAAGAAATGAAAATTCTATAAAGAAAAGAGAAGGGGAGGTGCATGCAATAGAAAAACAGACTTATTAGCCCTGTCCCTCACAAAACACATACCGTCCTCGATTTTCTCCTAATCTAATGATAGCCAATGTTCCCTCACAATTTCCACATTGTCCTCATCCCTACCCATAATTTCCACAAAAAACTACCTACACTCCTAGATTGCTAACCCAACCAACTCCTTCCATCAGATCACCAACTCCCCAAACCAACCTTAGACAACCTAGGAATCTGGACCCACCACTTCCATCGCCTTTAAGCAAAATTTATCGTTACCTTCTGAACATTAACCAAATCATCCCTATACCACTGGACCCCTTGCAACCACCCTAGATGGTATGATTTTAATGCTCGATGTGAGTACCACGATGGGGCAGTTGGTTATTCAACTAGTAACTATGGGGTATTAAAAGGTAGGGTACAATCCCTTATTAAAAATAGGTGGTTGAAGATAGAAGGCAGTGGTGCAACTCCAAATGTGAGAATGAATCCCTTGCCTAACCATGATGCATGGAAAGGTGGTAATGTAACGTGATAGAAGTCGTGGATGATGCTCAAAAACCTGAAGTTGAACAGTTGGTTCCATTCTTTGAACAAATTTTTGAATTTACAGTACAGATGGGTTATCTTGCCCCCAAGATTATGAAATCTAGAAATGACCAAATAGGGATAGGGTGCTCCTATCATGAGGGTACACCAGATCATATAATTGCATATTGGCAAGAGTTTAAGGATGAAGTGGCCAAATTAACAATGTTTAAGACCTTGAGGTGCCAAAAGATGCTGAAAGTAAAGGAAGAAGGGGAAATAAATACAACTGAAGAAGATTATGGTAATCAAAGGCCCAGAATTATGTCTTCTTCTCCCCAAGTGCCAACCCCATCAACTCCCCCAAGAGTTGTCATCGGGATACCTCCACAACTCTCAGTGACCAATACTCATGTTATGCCATGGAATTATAATTTTCAAGTCTTTACATAGGATGCTCTGAGTAGTTCCTCCATTCCTGCCCTTAACTAAACCTATACCCAACCAATTACCTCACCCAAATAGACCTCTACATCCTCTTCCCATTTTAAACTCACTTTCATGGGACCATCCTTTCCTACAAGTGACACAGCTTAGAACTAGCCAGTGAGAAAACCTGAGCTTAGTCCTATCTCCCAGCTTATGAAGCCTATCAGCAGCCCACCTACACTAGATAGGGAGATAGAGTATATCACTAAGAGTGGGAGATATTACGACTTGGATGAGTTAGAAAAGAAGAAAGGAAAAGGGAAGGTGGAAAAAATGGTGAAGAATGGTGATGAGAGTGGAAGAAGTGGTGAAGAATGGTGATGAGGGTGCTAAGGAAACAGATAAAGGAGAACTTAGCAAAAAGAAGGATGAAGATGAGCTGCTTTTGCAGATAATAAAGCAAAGCAAGTACGATGTAATTGAGCAATTAAAGAGAACACTTGCTAGGATTTCATTACTGTTACTAATTTTTAGCTCGGACATGCATCGCCAAGCATTACAGAGGGTTCTAAATCAGGCCTTTGTGACTCCTAACATCACGCCGAGATGATTTAAGAACATTATTGGACCAATTTAGGCATTAAATTTCATCACCTTTTAGGATGATGAAATCAACCCTGCTGGCTTGAAACGTACCAAGGCTATGCATGGGAGAGTGAAGTGTAAAGGTTGTATGGTAGCAAAAGTCTTGATTGATAATGGATTTGCACTCAATGTGTTGCCAAGAGCCACCTTGGCCAAGCTCCCAGTGGAATTGTCATTGATGCATCAAAGCAGCATGGTGGTTAGGGCTTTCGACGGAACAAAGAGGGATGTATTAGGAGATATAGAGCTGCCACTTCATATTGGAGCTTGTGCTTTTGATGTTACTTTCCAAGTGATGAATATTGAGCCAGCTTACACCATTCTGCTGGGGAGACCATGGATTCATGCCGCTAATGTCATCCTTTCTACCCTGCATTAAAGAATTAAGTACATTATAAATGGAAAAATTGTCATGGTTATGGGAGAGGAAGCTATGCTAGTAACTAAGCCTCAGTCTGTCCCATACGTTGAAACTAGTAAGTAGGCATTAGAGAGTTCTTTCCAAACTCTAGAGCTACAGAAGGGACCCAGGGCTAGCTAGGGGATTAACAATACAGTGCTAAAGGTGATGCTAAAGTAGGGTTATGAAGAGGGAAAAGGATTAGGGACCAAGTTGTAAGGGATTGTTGAGCCCATAACTGTTTCCCTGAGGAAGGGGTGTTTTGGGATCGGATATGATGGGGACGATTTGATGGATGGAAGGTTCAAGATGAGATATATGCTCTGCGACTAGAGATTTGATCAGCTACCCGAGCGAGAGGGGGTTATTCCCCAAATTGAAGACATTTTCACCCATCCCTTGCCGAGCATTGAAGAAGCAGAAGAAGAAGAGGGAAATTCCCTGCCAGACATATCCATCAATACCCTATAACCAAGTCCTGCCTAGGAAATGCTGATTGTGCTAATGAAAGAGAATCAAGAGCTTGATAACTGGGAGATTGAAGATATCCCAATGCTATTCTTCAAGTAATATATATTTAGTTATCAACACTTGATCACTTAGTCCATGGTGTCAAGTGGAACTATGTAAATGGACCTTTCCTTATGATTAAACATTAATAAATTAATAACGCATTTTTCAGAATTTTAAGTCCAATTTTTCTTTTTGTTTAGCTTTTTTTTTTCTTTGCTTAATAAAACCATTAGTTCAATTCCATTCATTTAGCTACCTTATTTTAATTTTCCTCAGTATTGATGATCAACCAAACCATAATAATCCAATCAACTCCGATATTCCTCAAATTAACTTTGAAAGACTAATAATTACCATGGATACTAGTGATTTTGATGAAGAGAAAGAGTGTGTTCCCTTGAGGGAAATAACAAAGTGGTAAGAATCAGATGAACCAAGCCTCACACCCTACGGAGATAGTATCAACATCCTAAATTTAGGAACAGAGTAGAATAAGAAGGAGCTTAAGGTGGTAGATAATGAGGAGTTGGCGAATATGATCCAGTTGTTAAGGGAGTTCATAGATGTATTCTCATAGAGCTACGATGACATGCCAGGGTTAGATCCTCAAATTGTAACTCATAAAATTCCTCTGATTCCAGGGGTAGTACCTGTAAAGCAGAAACTGAGGGGAATGACCCCTAACACATTGTTGAAGGTTAGAGATGAAATTAAAAAGTAGTATGATGCTAGGTTCCTAGAAGTGGTAAAGCATCCTAAGTGGATAGCCAATGTAGTCCCTGTAATGAAAAAGGATGGAAGGGTAAGAGTATGTGTCGACTACAAGGATCTCAATAAGGCTAGTTTAAAAGATGATTTTCCACTTCCACACATAGACGTACTGGTTGATAATGCAGCCGGATTAGAGAGATGTTCTTGTATCGATGGAGTTTCGGGGTATAATCAAATTTTGATGGATAAAGAGGATAAGGAGAAAACTACCTTTATCACTCAATGGGGAGTATTTTCTTATAAGGTAAGCCTTTCAGGTTGAAGAATGCTGGAGCTACCTGCCAATGTGTCATGGTCACATTATTCCATGATATGATGCATAAAGAAGTGGAGGTCTATGTGGATGATATGATCATTAAGTCTAGAGGAATGGAAAGCCATGTACAGGTGTTGAGAAAAGTATTTGAAGGTTTGAGGAAATACAAGCTGAAACTGAACCCAGCAAATTGTGTGTTTGTTGCAAAGTCAGGAAAGTTGCTGGGCTTTATAGTTAATAAAAAGGGAATAGAAATTAACTGTCACACCTTTCCCCTCTGTAAGGCATAACATGATCTAGTAGAATACCTAATGAACTACTTAATATCTCTGATTGGCTAAGAAATTTGAAACTTGTCCTGAACCTTGAACATATAGGATATGTTCTAGACTAAAATGTTCCTAGTCCCTTACCTCCAGAGGCCACTCCAGAGGAATATGAAACTTTGGACAAATGGAAGGAGCGTGATATGAGAGCTAAGTGTTACATGCTTGTTTCCATGAGTAATGAGTTATAAAAGCAGTATGAGAACATGCAAAGTGCGAGTAAGATTCTTCTTCACCTACAAGAGTTATATGGTGAGCACAACAGGAATGCTAGGTATGAGATATCTAGGCAGCTGTTTCGCATGAGAATGTCTGAGGGACAGAATGTCGAGGATCATGTCCATAAGATGATTCGGCTAATTGAGCAGCTGGAACATCTTGACTTTAACATGGATTTCCAACTGTAGATGGATTTGATCCTTCAGTACCTTCCTGAGTCTTTTGAGAATTTTTGTGACAAATTTTTATATGACTAAACAGGAATGCACCTTGGCTGGTTTACTCAACATGCTGGTTATTGCTCAAAAGAATATGCTAGGCAGTAAAGGAAAGGAGGTAGCTTTGATTGCATCTTCTTTTGCTGAAAAGTCCAATAAGAAGAAGGGTAATAAGAAAAAGAAACCTCAGATTCCTAGTCCTTCCAAGAAAATAGATAAACAAAAAGGGAAGACTAAAGCTGATGGAGGCAAAGGAAAGTGTTTCCACTGCCAGAAGGATGGGCACTGGAAAAAAAACTGCCCAGAGTATCTTGCTTCTCTGAAGGACAAGAAGGATAGACCTTCAGAAGGTATATCCATATCTTGCTATTTAGATTCTGATGATACTCATAGTTTATCTACAGCTTAGGTTTTAGATACTGGTGCCAGTTCTCATATTTCTTATGATATGCAAGAGCTAGTAAATAGTAGCAGCTTGCGTTCTCAAGATGTTAGAGTCCGGATTGGCAATGGCTCAACTGTTGAAGCTTGAGCCATAGGATCTAAATCTTTTTACATGTTTGGATATATTTTGTGTTTGGATAATATTTTATATGTACCTTATGCTTTTAAGAACATCATTTCTATATCTAGTTTGACTAGAAATGGCTATGAATTTCAGTTCACAGATGATGTTTGCAATATTTATTTTGGAAATAAATATGTTGGTTCGGGTTATATGAATGATGGTCTTTATTATTTAGATAATAATGACAAACACAAAATGAATGCAAGTGATCTGAATGAGTGCAATGCCGTGATGAAAACCAACTCAAGTTCAAATATATTTGGCACTTAAGATTATGTCATGTTGCAGAAGATAGGATTGCAAAACTAGAGAAAATGGGGATTCTTTCCTCATTGGGCTCTGAGCCTACTCCAACTTGTGAATCATGCCTTCAGGGCAAAATGACTAGATCACCCTTTGTTGGACAAGGGCTAAGAGCTGAAAATATTTTGGAGCTAATACATAGTGATGTATGTGGTCCATTTAAGGAAATGGCTAGAGGCGGTTTTCATTACTTTATTACCTTTACTGATGATAAATCAAGGTTTGGGTATTTGTATTTGATGAAATACAAACATGAATCCTTTGAAAAGTTCAAAGAATTTAAATCTGAAGTAGAAAATCAAACAGGAAAGAGTATTAAAGCTCCTCGATCAGATCGTAGAGGAGAATATTTAAGTACTGAATTTGATGAATACTTGAGAGAGCACAGCATTGTTTCCCAACTAACTCCTACAGGAACACCACAGCTGAATGATGTATCTGAAAGGAGAAATCTTACCCTATTGGATATGGTACGTAGTATGATGAGCTCTATTGATATGCCAATCTCCTTTTGGGGATTTGCATTAGAATCAGCTTTGTATATTCTAAATAGGATTCCATCAAAATCAGTTTTTTCCACACCTTATGAGATATGGAATGAAAGAAAACCAAGTCTTAAGCATGTTAAGATTTGGGGTTATCTAGCTTATATCAAAAAGCTGAACACTGATAAATTGAAAACCAGATCAGAAAAGGGTCGATTTGTTGGATATCCAAAAGATAGTTTTGGATATTATTTTTATTTGCCTACATTACAAAAGGTTATGATAAGTAGAGATGTCACATTTCTTGAATAACAGTTTGTTCAAGAAGGAGGCAATGGAAGGCAAATAGAGTTAGAATTGGAGAATTCTGACCAACCAGCAGATCAGATGGATATAGATCCATCTAGGCAACCTACACCTATTGATGAAACATCTACAGCTGTTCCTCGTAGAACAACCAAGGTATCTCACCCACCAGTGAGATATGGTTTCCTTCATGAAGAAGAATAAGAGTTGTCTACTCATAAAAAAGTAGATCATGGAGATGATCTACTTAGCTATGAAGAGGCTATATCAGATATAGACTCTTTAAAATGGATTGATGCTATGAAATTTGAAATTGATTCCATGTATAAGAATCAAGTTTGGGATCTTGTTGACCCACCTGAAGGTATTGTACCTATAGGGAACAAATGGGTTTTCAAGAAGAAAATTGGTTCTGATGGAAAAGTATAGACATATAAGGCAAGGCTAGTAGTGAAAGGGTTTCACTAAAGGCAAGGAATCGACTATGAGGAGACTTTTTTGCCTGTTGCCATGCTTAAATCAATTAGGATTCTATTAGCAATAGCTACATACTATGATTATGAGATTTGACGGATGGATGTCAAAATAGCTTTTCTCAATGGATATATTGAAGAAAACATTTTCATGAAATAGCCTAGGGGTTTTGAATCCCAAAATGGTTCCAAGGTATGCAAACTAAAACGATCCATTTATGGGATGAAACAAGCTTCTAGGAGTTGGAACATCCATTTTGATAAAGCCATTAAGTCATTTGGTTTTATAAAAAATGAGGATGAGCCATGTGTATATAAGAAGGTTAGTGACAGTGCTATCACTTTCCTTGTCTTATATGTGGATGATAGACTATTGATGGGTAATGACACAAGTATGTTGACAACTATAAAGATATGATTGTCAAATACATTCTCCATGAAAGACTTAGGGGAGGCAACCTATATTCTTGGGATTCGCATCTATAGAGATAGAGCGAAAAGAATAATTTTTTAATCCCAAAGTCTATACTTGGAAAAGGTGTTAAAGAGGTTTAACATGTTTGATTCCAAGAGAGGATTATTGCCAGTGAGACATGGTATCCACCTTTCTAAAGAGATGTCTCCAAAGACACCTGAAGAAAGAGATAAAATGGCCAGGATTCCATATGCTTCGGCTATTGGAAGTTTAATGCATGCAATGTTGTATACTAGTCCGGATATCGCATATGCTGTTAGTTTGACTAGCAGGTATCAATCCAATCCAGGTTTGGAACACTGAATAGCTGTCAAGAATATCCTTAAATACTTGAGAAGAACTAAGGATTTATTCTTGATTTATGAAGGTGGAGACTTGCAAGTGGATAGTTATACTAATTCTAATTTCCAATCAGATATCGATGATAGAAAGTCTACCTCTAGGTATGTGTTCATTTGTAATGGACGTGCAGTCAATTGGAAGAGTTCCAAACAGAGCACGACTACAGATTCTACTACTGAGGCTGAGTATATTGCTACATCAGATGCTGCAAAAGAAGCTATTTGGATAAAGAAATTCGTGACAGAACTTGCAGTAGTTCCTTCCATTAAGTCAGCAGTTCCACTTCACTGTGACAACAATGGACCAGTCATACAGGCTAAGGAACCCCAGTCTCACCAGAAATCCAAACACATAGAAAGGCGCTACCACATTATCAGAGAAATAGTTGGGCGAGGCGATGTAACCATGCAGAAAATAGCATCAGCTGAAAATCCAGCTGATCCATTCACTAAGCCTTTGTCATAAGCTCAGTTAGACTGACATCTTGAGAAGATGGGTCTAAGATATTGTAGTGAATGGCTCTAGTGCTAGTGGGAGATTATTAGTAGTATGCCCTATAGCATATCATTTAGTATGTATCTTGTACATGTTTTTATTAATAAAAGGCATTTCCACTTTTCCATTTACATAATATATTTATGTGTAATAGAAAAGGTTCATTGATATTTTGTTAGAAATTCTATTCTTAAGTTGTTAAAAATATGAGTGACAGTATTTCTAGTATAAAGTATCATAAATAGGTTCATAATCGAGGATACTTCACAATAAGGACATGACCTATCCAGAAAGATTGTAATCATATTTGTTCCCAAGTTATTTATATGAGATGTAAATAAGATGGAATGGTGAGTCTCATGCCATATAACAAACATGATAGGCACTTATACATGATAAGTAGGTCGAACCAGTGACATTTATGACAAGCACATGGAGTTTACTCGTGTCAATGCACTATCATAAATCATATCAGTGCATATAATCTTTAGACCTGAGATAGCACAGTTATCATGTATATAGGTGGTTTGAGTTTGATACTACTTTCATACTTGTACTGTGTATGGGTATATGGGCATGTGTTGGCTCCTACTAGTTATATATGGAGGTAGGTGTTGATCAAGATAGAATCTGTTCCTCTAAGTAAATAGGGATAAAATCCTATGTTCATTTAATTGTTCTTGATGTTTCAAGTTCCTGGACAGGACAGATAGATTTAATCAGAAAAGAGTTTCTGATGAGAAAATCTTTTTAATCAAGAACTGGAATTAAAAGAGAACATAATATTCATAGCAAATGGGGTTTGACATAAACCATGACTTCAGCTCAAATTGAGATTTTGTAACAGAGAGATTCTAGTGCATGGTAACATATGATTATAGGTTCATTTAAGGTAAACCTTATTACTGATTGGGTGAACATGGCATGCTATGCTAGGTGTTAACCATGGTCTATGAGGTGCATAAAATAATTTAGAGAAATCATTTATGGTAAGAAAGAGTTCTGATGATATTAAGAGTTGATATCATGTCTCATTGCCAATTAGTGATGAGCCTAGTAAGTCACACACATACACAAGTAATCACCAAATTAAATATGATTTAATTAATTAATTAAAGAGTTTAATTGATTAATTAAATAGATTTGGTTTGCAATTAGATTGCAAAGTCCCTAGCATGGCTTGAAACCAAATTTAGGTTATTGGATATATAGTATAAGTTAAATTTATATTTAAAGTGTTTAAATATGAATTTAATTAATGAGAAATTAATTAATAAAGATTAATTAATTGATTTATATTTGATATAAATTGATTAGAAGTACAAAAATAATTATTTTGGGTTGAGAACTCAAAATTAAGACACAAGGGCATTTTAGTCATTTCACAGGGTGACATGTGGCACCATGAGATGGTGACACATGGCACTACACATAAGCTTGCCAAATGTCTTTTAATCATATAAGATGATTAAAATTAAGATTAAATATAGGTTTGACACTTGGCACAATGTGAGTGGGTCAATTAAACCTAGAACCAATCAGAAGGTGACACGTGGCAAGGGTTTTAAGTGGTGACTTAACCATATAAGTGTTGTTATGAAAGAGCAAATAACATAAGCTGCTGCCTCTTCTTTGTGCTGCCACCTTGAAAGGCTTTTTCCTTCTCTTCTTCTTCATCTCTCATCTATTCCAAGAGATTAGCGAACAATCTCTTGAATAAAAAATACTAGAAATCGTTTCTAGTATTCTATTTACATCTTTAATCTCTCAAAAGGCAAAACTTAATTTTCTAATTCATAGAAAAAGCTTTAGAAGCTGTTTAAGGGCTGTTATAGGTGATCTTGGTGTGGACAAGCTAGAGAGACAACATCTGGTGTCCTAAAGATGCATCCCAAAGGTACAAATACACTGCAGTGCATCAAGAGGTTAATGTATTTGTTCTTGATTTAATCTAGGATTTTAAAATTAATCTAATTAATTTTAAAATCTTAAATGGCAAATACAGATCCAAAGACATATTAAAAGAGTTTTAACATGTTGTTTATCATTGAAATCAAATAGATAAAAATAAATCTTTCATGATGCATGAGATCCTAGGTGAAAATTTTTGAATTCAATGGTATAAACTTATATTTTTCATGCTTCCGTTCCTTCACAAATCTAAGGGCACTGGTACAGTCCTTAGCAAGATGGCCCTTGCCTCCATAGTTAAAGCAAGCTCTTGTTGCTCAATAACATTCTCCCCCATGAATCTTGCCACATGTCTCACAGGGGCAGGGAGGATATGAACCCCTGGTCGACTGCTGACCAGATCTAGGGGGTCTCTGTCTAGAGAATCTGCCCATTCCAAACCTTCCACCTCTACCTTTACTTGGTCCCCCAAATTTTTTCTTCTTTTCAGATGTACCATTGGGACTTTGCTCTACTGATTTTTCCCCTTTATCTTTTTCTGATTTCTCAGTCTTTGATTTCTCTTTCGCTAGTGTCACTTCTAATTCAATCATTTCTTACTCAAGTGCCTGAGAGATGAGCTCAGAGAAGTTACTGTGTCTGAATCCCACTACTTGCATCCTCAGACTGGGCTTCAAACTGGTGTCAAATCTCTTACACCTTTCCTTGCTGGTAAACAGGAGACTCCTAGCATAGTGGCTTAAGTGGGAGAACTCCCTCTCATACTCTGCCACTAATCTGTTGCCTTGCTTTAGACTCAGAAATTCTTATAGTTTCTAATCCATATATGCATTTGGGACATATTTCTGTCTAAACTCTCTGATGAAATCATCTTAGGTCAATACTGGCGGTTCAACCAAGCTATGGGGGATGGTCTTCCACCAATCATACGTATCCCCTTGCAACAAGGACTCTGAGTATTCAAATTTTAGTTCATCTGGGCAGTGCAGCTTCTTAAACACTCGGTCCATCCTCTCTAGCCACAGCTCTGCCTCTAAAGGATCTACTATACCCTTGAATTCTATCACCCTATATTTCAACAGCTTATCATACTATCTGACTAGAGCTTGAGGTTGCACCACAGAAGTTTGGGGTGGAGCTTGAGCAGGCATACCCCCAGCCATCTGTTGAAATATTGCAGCCATCTGCTAGGCAAATTTTGTAGGAAACTGCGGCATTTATGGGGTCGGTGCCACTAACCCACCGACATTTTTGGGAGCTAGGGCTTCCCCTTAAGCCTCAGCCTCAGCCTCTACAGACTGCACAACAGAGCGATCCCCTTCTTCCATTTTAGTCTGTAGTTAGGATATCTCCTGAACAAATAACACAAGAAGATTTCCCTCTGTTAGTTCATATTTATGATGTAATGCACTGTATGTAACAAATAAGGACATTGAGCAGTTGTACTTATCAAAGAAAAGACACAAATCCACAAGTTAAAACATACTTCAAAAATTAGCTATGATACCACTAAAACATGTCACATCTTAACCCTCTATAAGGCATAATATGAACCCACATAATACCTAATGAACTACCGAACTTCACCTACCGATAACTCATTAAGTACCCTGCAAGGGATTTTAAAACCATATTCTTACTTTTTAGAAGTGGTGAGCATTTTTTTACATTTAATAGTAATTTAAAAACTAATTCAAATTTTTGTTCATTTTATTTTTACGCAAATTTTTGAAAAAATTTCGGCAGAGTGCCGTCTGTATTTAAAGAAAACAGTGCTTCAAAAACCTATAAAAGCACTTTCAATAATTCTTTTTCATCAAACTCACTACTACCTCAACAAACTTTCAACATTAATTCTCAATTCAATTATCATAAAAAATAACATTCAATATTTCCATTCATTTTTCATTGAAGTAAAAATAATTTACATTCATTAACCAAACTTTACATTAGAAAATCCAAACTAATATTATTAAAAAATCTATATAACTGCTCAAGACCAGTTTATACATGTACATATGGTTACATACACAAATATAAACATTATAATTAGGATATAAAATTATACCCGATAAAACCTCAGGGATGTAGCTCCAAGATCCTCAGCAACTCACTCTGCTGCTCTTCTAGTCTCTATATCTGCGACAGAAATAACAGCCATCGCTGAGTACTATGACTCAGTGGTGCACAATATACTAAAATAACATTTTATGCACAATTCAAATCACATTTATTCAAATATTGAACTGAACATGAAAAACAGATACAAAACATGATTTATAAATTTTTAGTCCAAACACTTTTATTTAGGAAGTCTCAAAACGAATTTCAAAAAAATACATAGTTAAATCATGCCATTCGAAACAATATTCATCTAAATAGCCAGAGGCTTATGAGAAATCACAAGGCTAGCTAGCTCAATCTATGGGTACCCATTCAAATTTCTTCCTCTACTGGCACACACCTCAACATTTCAGCCAGAGAGGGAATCAAAATTCAAAACTACTTTCTCCCACTGGTCATGCTAGTGAAACATTCAAATATATGGTCATGACACTGTGGTTTCAAAACTATCTTATCAATTTATTAAACATTTATTGCCATTTCAAACACATACAAGTAAACTTTCAACAATTTAAGTCAAAAGCATAATAAACATTTCAATACAATTAAGTCACAATTTAATATCATAATTCATTCAAAACAATTTACAGAAAAAAATTTACAAAAATTTCTATGTTGTGCACAAACCTTATACGAGTTGCCTCTTGGCCTTGACTCGATGCTTCAGGTTCTTTCCCGGTATTTTTTTTAACTAAAACACACAATTTTACAGTGTTTCAGTATCATAATTTATCATAAATCCAAAAACAATTTCAAATCTATTTATATCTAACTTTAATATGCTTAACTTGACGTTTTTTAAAATTTATATTTCGGGGTTACTATTCACGATACAATTCAAGTCAATTTGTTGACTTTCTAATGCTTAATAGGTATGGAAATTTTAATTTCACTTACCTACCACATTTTGGTTACCTAATTTGTTGGTTTTGGTTGTTTTCTCAAACTTTAAGTTTCTTAGGTGAAACTTCCAAAATTTCAGATTTGGTGCCCTATTTTGTACTGCTCCATTGGTCAAGTTACTGTGGTAATTTGGCTAAATTTTCTTCATAGAAGTTGTTCCTTATTATCTTAAATTTCTTTCCCTTATTGAATCAATCCATTTGGAGTTTTGTAGCCCTAGTTATGGCCATTTGTGTTAGTAGTATGCCCTAGAGCATATTATTTAGTATGTATCTTGTACATGTTTTTATTAATAAAAGGTATTTCCACTTTTCCATTTACATAAGATATTTATGTGTAATAGAAAAGGTCCATTGATATTTTGTTAGAAATTCTATTCATAAGTTGTTAAGAATATGAGTAACAGTATTTCTAGTACAAAGTATCATAAATAGGTTCACAATCGAGGATACTTCATAATAAGGACATGACTTATCCAGAAAGATTGTATTCATGTTTGTTCCCAAATTATTTATATGAGATATAAATAAGATGGAATGGTGAGTCTCATGCCATATGACAAACATGATAGGCACTTATACATGATAAGTAGGCCGAACCAGTGACACTTATGACAAGCACATGGAGTTTACTCTTGTCAATATTTTATCATAAATAATATCAGTGCATATAATCTTTAGACTTGAGATAGCACAGTTATCTTGTATATAGGTAGTTTGAGTTTGATACTGCTTTCATACTTATACTGTGTATGGGTATATGGGCATGTGTTGGCTCCTATTAGTTATATATGGAGGTAGGTGTTGATCAAGATGGAATCTGTTCCTTAAAGTAAATAGAGATAAAATCATATGTTCATTTAATTGTTCTTGATGTTTCAAGTTCCTAGCCAAGATAGATAGATTTAATCAGAAAAGAGTTTCTGATGAGAAAATCCTTTTAATTAAGAACTGGAATTAAAAGAGAATATAATATTCATAGCAAATGGAGTTTGACATAAACCATGACTCCAACTTGAGTTGGGATTTTGTAACAGAGAGATTCTAGTGCATGGTATGTCACACCCTATTCCTCGTAAGATGTAACATGCTCCCGTAGTACACCTAATGAATTACTGTACTTCGCCTACCGGTAACCCATTAAATATACTACAAGGGATTTTAAAACAATTTTCGTTCATTTTTAAATTGGTGGGTAAAATTTTTCTCAAATATTAAAAACCTTTATTTAAAGTCCAAAATAAATCTTATTTTTAGATATTTAAAATCTTCATAATTTTTACCAAAATTTCGGCAGAGCGCCGTCTGTATTTTTAGTAAACAGTTCTTCAAAACCTGAAAATAAAAACACTCCCAATATTTTTCTCAATCGCAACTCCAATATTCAATCTCATTTCAAAAATAAACACAAACAACTCAATGCACAGTTTAAATTAAATCAAACATTGAAACCTCTCATTAAGGTAACAAAATTAATATTTACATTTATGGGATCATAAAAAAATTTAGTAGTGTAAAACTTTATAAATACATAAAATCTCAAGATAACCTTATAATAATTTGTATTTCATTACAATCCAAAAATATATTACAAAAGAGTTGGTACAACTGCTCAAAGTAAATTTCATACATATAATTACAGAATTACCTCAAAATCTAAAGTATAAGTGTAACACCCCTAAGTTCGGTAGTGCGTTCTACTGTTCCGGTGACCAGTGTTGTCCGGACAGCTAGAATGCCTAGAACTACACTTCGATATGAGTGAGGAGACATTAAATAATGAAATACAAGAAAAGCAAATACAAGAAAAGAAAATACAAGAAAAATAAAGGAAAAAAATAATAGTAAAGAAATGCAACTAAGTTAAGCGAGCCGAGAACCCTAGCGATGGGTGACCGCATCGGGAAGTGACGGCGTGGACCGTTGACTAGCCCTGGACCCCGGGGAACCCTGGAAAATATTTTTTAAGACTTAAAGAGACACATATTGAAGTATAAATATCATTAGAAATATTAAATAAAAATTAAATAATTAGTACAAAGAAAAGTGAGAAATCGAAAAACGGACAAAACCCGGTGTTACCAAAAAATTGGGAATGCAACCCGAACAGGGGCATTGTGGTCATTTGACACCCCGAGTTGTCTTTTGACCTAAATTTCCATTGAAAACACATGATATTATATTTGGAAAATGTCATGAAAAATTAAATTAGTGGTACCTAATGTAAATAGCAAAAATGGGAAGCTTAATGTGGGAAAATAAAATCTTTGATTAAACTAATGTTATTTCTACATTAGTGGACCACTAACACCTTGTAAATCAATTAAAAACCTGTCATCTTCCACTAACTTCTGCACAGCCATCTTCTTCCTCAAACTTTCCCATGGCCAAGCCAAAAAGATTCCAAATTCTCCCATGGCCGTCCAAGCTCCAACCTCCATGCGTCCATGATCCAAGCTCCCAATGGTTAAGGTTTCTTCATTAAACTTGACCACCACACTATGGGCAGTAGATAAGCAGCAAGAAGACCAAGTTTTGGAGAGGTTTTGAAGAGTTTCCAAAGTGGTAAGTTTGAGTTTTTGGTTAGTGCTTCATTAAAGTTAGTAAGGAGGTTATGGGTACTTGAATTGTGAGAAGAATTTTGGAGTTTAACATTCTAATGGTGATGTTTATTTTTGGCAGCTATAAAAACTCTTTAAGGACAGTTTATTTTTTCTTGTAAATGGTGAATTAAATGATTGATTAAATGTATATTGTGTAGGAAATTGTTTGGGTAATGTATACTTAGTATATGTAAATGAAAAATGAGATTTGAAGCTTGGAAAGTAATAGAATGTAAGTGTACCATTGTGGCAGTTTGCTAACCCTTGAAGAATGCTGGAATTCATGCTTGGTTTATGGAATAATGGTGTTAAAATGTGTTGGTTGTTATGGCAGTTTGAATGTATGTATAGTGGTGTGAAGGTTGGACATGTGAATGAGCTTGGTTATGGAGTTAAATTGTTGTAAATTTAGTTGGGCAAATTCTGCACTTGTTGGTGTACATTGAATGTAATTGTAAGCTGCCAAAATGACCTATAATGTGTTGTGAATTATGTTTAGGTCATGGTACAACCAGAATTAGTTTGAATGTTAAGTTTGGTGAGTGTTAAAAGTGATGTTTGATATGTATGCAAGAATTGCAATAAGGCAGTTTGTATTTTAGGCCTATAACTTTAATTGTGTGGCTCCAATTGGTATGAGACCAATTGGAGGTGAAACTAGGCACAAAATGTGCCAACTTTCATGAAGGAAGCTTGCCAAAATTCTGCTTGCAAGGTAGCTTGAAAAATGACCAAATCCGGATTAAGTGCAATTGAGGCCTGAAAACTGACCATTTGGGTAGCAGTTAGTGTTTAGGCCATAACTCACTCAAAACAGGTCCAATTGACCTGAAATTTTAACCATGAATAGTTAAGACCCATATCTACAAGTCTTATGAAGACACCAAAGCCCAGAAATGACCATAAGTAAGTCAAACAGCTTGCACAAGTTCGGGTCCAAAAACTGGCCGAACCTAAAATGACCTAAAGTGACCTAAAATGATCAATTTTGGTGCAATTTGACCAGCAATAGTAAAATGACCATAACTTGGCCTACATAACTCAGAATGACCTGAAATTTTGCCTCGCGTTCCATAAGACATAGATCTACAAGTTTGTAGTTTTGACTGAAACCCGAAAACCGAGGAAACTAGGTCGTCCGGCTAGGTCAAACTAGTATCCCGGAATCCAGCAAATCGCAAGAAAATGCAGTATACACGGAAATGAATTTAGTAACATGTACCAACCCTAAAAGACTATCGAATGTGACATATTAATGACATTAAAACCTAAATTACCTAGAATATACCAAGGGTCGACATAGTAGGTTGACTAAGCGAATAAATGAATTCAATGAATTAATTATCAAGCATTATCGTTAGAGACAGTTTAAATGAATACTGAAACACTTCAAATTGTGTTTCTCAGTTAGCAAAGACTCAGGGAGGGGAAGGAAACACTGAGTCAGAGCCAAGACACAGTTATCAGAGGTTTGTGCACAATAAGTATTTCTTTTGAATTTTTCAATTGAAATAAATTACGATTATTTATATGTTATTGTTTTAAATTGTGTTTGTGCACAATAAGTATTTCTTTTGAATTTTTCAATTGAAATAAATTACGATTATTTATATGTTATTGTTTTAAATTGTGTTTGTGCACAATAATTTTGACTTCTCATTTTTTACTTAAAAATTTAATTCAACATTATAGTTTTAAATTGTGTCTGTGCACAATACTTTTATATTCACTGCTTTTGCTAGCAAATTTATTTGGAGAAATGAGTTATGAATAATTTTTTATTGCTTTGGTTGTGCGAATATTATTTGGAAATTATTGTGTTGCCAACTTTGCAAATGGAAATTTTGAGATAAAATGTGATTTATGGTTTGTATGAAATATTATGATTTGAAATTATTTTGATTCACACTTGGCATGGCACTGTTACTATGTTCCTCCTCCATTTATGTGGTGAGTGTGATATATTCCTCCCTCTTTGACTTATCAGTCTGGGGTGAGTGTGATTATGTTCCTCCCTCTTTGACTTCCCAGTCTGAGGTGAGTGTGGATGAGTACTCATTATTCAGCTAGCTTCCTCCCTCATTGATTTCGATTATTGGGGTGAGTGTGTCTTGTCGTGGTGTACAACACGACATGTGTGGAAAAATTGTGTCATGGCCTAAATTATGTTATCGATTGGCAACATTGTATTATTCAGTTATTTGATCGAATTGTGTTATTGATTTGCAAAACAGTATTATTCAGTTATTTGATCGAATTGTGTTATTGATTTGCAAAATGGTATTATTCAATTACTTGATCAAATTTGTGTTAGGTGAATTTTGTAAATTGTAAAATGGAATTGTGAATCATTTGATTTGTGAACTGTCAATAAAAGATTTATATATCGCATTTCAAATTGTTATTGTGCACCACTGAGTAAATTTTTCTCAGCGATAGCTTTTCATTGTTGTCGCAGGTAGACAGACTGACAGGGTAGCAGACTAGGCTGCTAGTACTACATTGAGAGATCATCGGGTATATTGAGTATACCACATTTTGCATTTTGTACTGTAATGTATGTTCACTGTATGTATATATTGTTCTTGGTTTTGAGCAGTTGTAAAATAAAATTTTACTTTAAAATTGTAAAATAAATTATGAGTTATTTTGACTTGTAAAAATTGTATTATATTTCTTGTATCTCAGTCTTTGAAAAATTACTATGGATTTGAGTTGAGAAATATGTTGTGTTGAGAATCATGTTGGAGTTGAGATTTGGAAATATATATTGAAGTGCTTTTTACAGGTTTTTCTGAAGAACTGTTTTATCCAAAATATAGGTGGCACTTTGCCAAAATTTTTACAGAAATTCCAAATAATTCAAATGTGTTAGTTTTATCACTTCAGTTCAAAAAGTTTTTTAACACCTGTAAATAGTGCTCACCATTGTAAAAGAAGTAAGAAAAGTTTTTAAAATCCCTTGTAGTGTATTTAATGGATTATCAGTAGACGGAGTTGGTAATTCATTAGGTATACTACGGGATCATGTTATGCCTTACAGAGGGGTAGGGTGTGACAATAAGGGTATACCTATGATATACCCGAAGATAGTCTCACTATGCCTTTCAGTAATCTTGCTCAGCTGCTTTATATTTTCTTTTACCTGCGATAGCATACAAAGCTATCGCTGAGTGGTGAACTCAGTGGTGCACAAACTAATAATTTAAAACTTAATACAAGTTATGCTTGACAATTCATAATAAATAAAAATTTAAAATTTCTAAATTCTTCAAAATTCATAACATTCAGAAATCAATATTTTCATTTATGCAAATTATTTATTTGAATAACATTTTAATCAAATAGTAACTATTTATCTACATTTCTTTTTAATCCCGAAACAATATGAAAATATTTTGAATCACTAACAAATTATTTATTTCAACCACAATTTATCAAACTAGGCATAATTTAAAAGGTGTTGCCAACAATTCACACAGTTGAACCCATGAACCAAAATTCAAATAGATGCCGTGTTGTACACCACGACATTTCACACTCTCCCAATAACTGAGGCTAAAAGGGAGAAACAAAGACTAGCTAGTAAATATGAGTACTCATTCGAACTCTTCCCCAACTGGCAAGCCAGAGAGGAAGGAACTCGCCCCATCTAGTGGAGGTGATATCTCACTAGACAAGCTAATGAGAATTCACAACAAATTTTGCCATGTCAACTGTGGTTTCAAATCATATTCAGAACAATTTCTATTTACAAAGTGTTTACAAATCATCAACATATGTAATCATCATAAATTCATGCTCAAGGTTGGCAACACATCGAACTTAAAATTTACAATCCTCAAAACCATGCAATAAATCCTTAAAAGTATAAAAAAATTTACATTTAATTTATACAATTTTATTCAACAAATTAAAATCCTCAACACAACAAAATTACAAATCATGAAATAAACTTGTTCAAATCAATTTGAAGTGAAAAGTAACAAAATAGTTAGTTGTGCACAAACCTTATACGAGTCGCCTCTTGGCCTTAACTCGATTCCTCAGGTTCTTTTCTGGTGTTCTTTTCAACTGAAATGCACAGTTTCACAGTGTTTCAGTATCATAACTCATCATAAATCCAAAAATAAATTCAAATTCACTTATACCTAGCTTTAATATGCTAAACTTGGTGTTCTTTAAAATTTGTATTTCGGGGTTACTATTCATGATACTATTCAAGTTAATTTGTTGACTTTCTAATACTTAATAGGTATGGGAATTCTAATTTCACCCACATGCCACATTTTGGTTACTAAATTTGTTGGTATTGGTTGTTTACTCAAATTCTAAGTCTTTTAGGAAATTTGTAAATTTTCAGTTTTGGTGTCTTAAGTTGCACTGTTCCATTGGTCATTTTTCGGTTAGAATTTGGCAAAACTTTCTTCATACAAAATGTTTCCTATTGTCTTAAATTTATTCTCATATTTGAATCACTCCATTTAGAGTTTTGTAGCTCAAGTTATAGCCATTTGAATCATGGCTGCCGGATTGGACTTAACCCAGATTTCTGGGCAAATTCTGGTTCTGGCAGTTTTAGGTCACTAACTTTGGGTGGCCAAATGACTTGGTTAAGTGCATAATTTGGGTTTACATTCTTCATGAAAGTTTTAGGTCTATATCTCGTCTGTCCAATGGTAAAATTTCAGGTCATTTAGACCTGCCTAGCCCAAGTTATGGCTAAATGAACAAATACTGTTTATTTGGTCATTTTTGTACAAGTCAGACTGAGAAAATCCGGATTTGGTCAATTTGTTCACTAGATTTTGGTCACTTTTTGGGCATGATTCCTAAATGAAAATTGTGTCATTTTGTGTCTATTTTCATTCCCAACTAGTCTCATACCAATTGGACTTGTAAATTTTCAGTTTTGGTCCCTCAAAGGGACCTTGGTTTTGCTACCTGCAGGATGACCACATTGAATCCGAATTTAAACTCAACTCCAACACTTCCAACAAACTTCATTTGGTCACAAATGACAATTTCTCACCTCAAACTAGGTCAAACACATCATTTCACCATTTCTTCAAATTTTTTCTCCCAAACCCTAGGTCCAAAACTCTAACTTCCATGTTTAGCTCATTTTTTGAATTCTACATGCATATTTGGAATTTATACACTCATTCACACTTAACTAATTCATAATTTGTATCAAAATTATTCATCCTCAAACCTAAACCCTAACTGCCCACATTTCTATTTGGTCCACCATTCTTGATTTTATTCACTTATTTGTTAATTACAAATGTAACTTAGCTACTTAAACATAAATTCAAAGAGAGAATGAAGGAAGAATACCAACCGTAAGTGAGTAGAATTTTATCTTCAATTTCTCTCAATTTTCTTCAATTCTTCTCCTTCTAATCTTCCTATTGAGGTTTAATTTGAGGTTTCTACTATTTTTCACAAAAGATTTACGGTGTAATTTGGGGTTTAAAAAGCTTGATAATAAGCTTTAATGGAGGAAATTGGAAGAGAAGGTGAGGAGGAAGAGAAGTCACGGCAAGGAAGAAGAGAAAAATAAAAATTTTCTTTTTTACTTTGTCTTTTTATTAGTGTAATTATCCTCAAAATAATTAAATTAGAAATTAAATTAATTTTAGTGTCATGCATACATCACTTAAGTGATGTCATAATGCCTTTACTTTTTGAATTTTTCATTTTCTTTTTTATTTATTTTTTTCCATTAGTTCTTTAATTTAATTCTCGATTCTGAAATTTTCTTTTCTCCGATTTTATTTGACAGTTAGGTTAGAAGTCAGCTCTTCGGGTCAATTGACCAAATTGCCCCTCGCCGGTTCAACCCGGTTTACAAATAATTCAATATTTCTTCCGGCTCCCTAACCTAATTATTTGACCAGCTTAACAATTCTTTTTCATGATTTTCTCTTTTCCACTGTGTTCGCAATAGTCCTAAGGACCGTGGCGTCACATTTTACGATTCGAAATTTGAGTTTAAATTGACTTCGCAATCCTTCCCGAGAAGGTCACCCATCGCTGTGACTCTCGGCTCATTTAACTTCTTATGTTCTGTTTTTCTTTTTTATACTTAACTAATTGACAATTACTAATTATTTGTATTTAGGGCTTAACTAGGTGTCTTAGGTGTGGTTCTAATTCTCTTAATTATCCGGACTGATATCGGTCACCGAAATAGTAACATATACCAGGCTATGCAAATAGGGGTGTTACAATTCTCTCCCCCTTAAAATAATTTCATCCTCGAAATTTTACCTGGTATCAGTCTCTGAACAGTTATGGGTGCTGTCTCCTCATGTCCTATTCATGCTCCTAAGTAGCTTCCTAGCCTGAATGATAGTTCCTTAGCACTTTAACCAATACTATTTACTCATCGATTGCTCACATCGTGTGCCAAGTTTCTTACGAGCTTCTGTCATAAGTTAGATTTAAATTCATTTCAATTTTAGAGGTAAGCAAATCTGTGTGCTAGTGGATCCACTCTTTCTAGGACCTCGTATGATCCTATGGGTGAGAACTTAGTTTTACTCTTTTTTTATCAAATCTCTTAATCATTTGATGCAACCTTCAGTTTAATTTAGAACATTTTAGTCTTTTCTTGTTATTTTAGCAATTATTTTCCTTTGTAGTCTTTTTTTTTTTTTTAAATGACCTTGTTGGTCATATATGAATTGCCTATCTCTTTCTTGACCATAGGTCCATAAACATTATCTTACCATCTCCTTTTATGACCAAGGCCTATGTGCTATTTTGCACTATCTTGTTTGCTTTTGTTTAACTTATTTCCTTCTTGATAAAATAGTTCGGCATATCGTTATGCGTCTTAAGTAGGTTGTTTGCCCTGGTGGCAATTCCTTATCTAGTGTTTTTCTCATTTCTTACTGTTCTATTTTTTTTTTTGTACAGCTTAACTTTAATTATTTTATTCCTCAATCTTATCTTCTTTCTTAACTTGACTGTCGAGTCATGATTTAGCACCTCTTATCATCAATAAATCCACTATACTTCAATATTACTTTGATTTGATCCTCTGACTATTCTAGTCAACACTTTAACTAATATTCATAACATTTCTTTATTACATTCGCACCAACTATTCTAATTTTTACTTCCACAACTTTTATCTATCAATATTCTATAGCTTATTTTACGCTGGTTTGCGATCATTACCCTTTTTTTTTCAACCATAAATAATTTTGTAGTCTTAAGAAGGGAGTCTACCGGACTCTCCTGTTTCCCATGCTATTCAAAAGTTTCGCTTTAATTCTAATCTAATCCTTATGATCTGCACAATAAAATTGTGCTCTTCCTAAAGAATACCTTGCCAACTAGTTCCTATCGAATTACTGTTATCAGTAGAATATCATTTCTTAACTGTTTTATAAGTTATAATTGTCATCCATAGCATCCTGTCTCTTCTAAGGGAATAAAATTATATTTTGTGTCTTACTGCTACACAAATAGAATACTGTTCCTTACTAAGCTTTGAGCAAAAGATCCATTGCAATACCATAACAACTATAAACCCCATATCGAAGACTGGATGACTTAGCCCTATAGGTGTTATTTTTAAATTTTTACCATGCTAAAATCTCTAGTCCCATAATAATTCTTGATGTACTGTAATTCATGCTAGGGTAACGGAGTCTTTAACTCTCACTACCTTGCAACCATGATCTTTTGATATTCTAATTATAGAGTTTTAAATCCCGAATTAGGATTTTCAAACTCAGTTCTAGTAATAAAACTCTATTCTGGTACATTTGTACCAGAGTGAAAGTCATTTATAACTATTCTTATCCTTATGTACTATTGGGTAGTACGTAGCTCTGCACAATAAATCTCAAGTCAGTACTGTAATCTGTAGCTTACAGCACAAACATCAAGAATATTGCATAGTTACTACGATACATCCCAATAGATCAAACTTCCCTATTTCTTATTTCTTTCAAATCCACTAATATCTTAAACTTATTTTGATTATGGTACTTACTGACATCTATCAACAGTAATACCTTTACTTCCATCTAGGGCAGATATATTGCTATAACTTACTTTTTGGTTCTCTTGCCTTACCTAATTTGGCTTACTAATTAACTTTATAATTTATCGTAGTCTAGGAGATGTCTTTCACTAGAAACTTTTCCAAAATTAATTCCAATCACGCTTATTATTGTAATTCTTATACTAAAAAACTAATTACTAACACATTAAAATTTATCTCCATGTAAGGGAATAGCAGTAGAACATATAATTTTAGCATTAGCATATAAACAAGAAGAGCCGGTATCAAATAGTACTTAATTATTCCTTTCACAAGTTAAGAACATACCAACAAACTACATCTGAAGTCTCTGCTTCTTCCCTTCGATGCATGGCGTTCCCTCTTTCTAGTGTATTCCTCTACTCGGGTTGGTCCATTGTGCGAGGATTACCCGAAGTGTTGTCTCTACTTCTGCCTCTGCCCCTACTGACTATTAATGTGAAAGGAACGGAAGCATAAAAAACACAAGTTTATACCATTGAATTCAAAAATTTTCACCTAGGGTCACATGCATCATGCAAGATTTATTTTTATCTATTTGATTTCAATGATAAACAACATATTAAAACTCTTTTAATATGTTTTTGGATCTGTATTTTCCATTTAAGATTATAAAATTAATCAGATTAATTTTAGAACCCTAGATTAAATCAAGAACGATTACACTAACCTCTTGATGCACTGCAGCGTGTCTGCGCCTTTGAGATTTGTCTTCAGGACACCAAATGTAGTCCCTCTAGCTTGTCCACACCAAGAACACCTATAGCAGCCCTTGAACAGCTTCTAAAGCTTTTTCTATTAATTAGAATTTCAAGTTCTGTCTTTTAAGAGATTAGAGATCTAAACAGGATACTAGAAACAATTTCTAGTGTTCTTAATTCAAGAGATTGATGGCTAATCTCTTTGAATTGATGAGAGATGGAGAAGAATAGATGGAGAACCTCAAAATGGCGTGACAAAGGAGAGGGGTGGCTGCTAGTTGTTTTTCTTTTTCATAACAACACTTATATAGCTAGGTTAACACATTAAACCCTTGCCACATGTCACCCTTTGATTAGCTCTAGATTTAAGTGACCCAATCACATTGTGCCAAGTGTCAAACCTATACTTAATCTTGATCTTACATGATTAAAAAACATTTGGCAAGCTTATGTGTAATCCCATGTGTCACCATCTCATGGTGCCACGTGTCACACTGTGAAATGACCAAAATGCCCCTGTGTCTTAATTTTGAGTTCTTAACCCAAAATAATTATTTTTCTTCTTCTAATTTATATCAAATATAAATTAATTAATTAATCTCTATAAATTAATTTCTCATTAATTAAATTCATATTTAAACACTTTAAATATAAATTTAACTTATACTATATATCCAATAATCTAGATTTGGTTTCAAGTCATGCTAGGGACTTTGCAATTTAATTGCAAATCAAACCTATTTAATTAATCAATTAAACTCTTTAATTAATTAATTAAATCATATTTAAATAGGTGATAACTTGTGTATGTGTGTGACTTACTAGGCTCATCACTAATTGGCAATGAGACATGATATCAACTCTTAATATCATCAGAACTCTTTCTTACCATAAATGATTTCTCTAAATCATTTTATGAACCTCATAGACCATGGTTAACACCTAGCATAGCATGCCATGGCCTCCCAATTAGTAATAAGGTTTACCTTAAATGAACCTATAATCATATGTTACCATGCATTAGAATCTCTCTGTTACAAAATCCCAACTCAAGCTGGAGTCATGGTTTATGTCAAACTCCATTTGCTATGAATATTATGTTCTCTTTTAATTCCAGTTCTTGATTAAAAAGATTTTCTCATCAGAAAATTTTTTCTGAATAAATCTATCTGTCCTAGCCAGGAACTTGAAACATCAAGAACAATTAAATGAATATAGGATTTTATCTCTATTTACTTAGAGGAACAGATTCCATCTTGATTAACACCTACCTCCATATATAACTAGTAGGAGCCAACAGATGCCCATATACCCATACATAGTACAAGTATGAAAGCAGTATCAAACTTAAACTACCTATATATAAGATAACTATGCTATCTTAGGTCTAAAGATTATATGCACTGATATGATTTATGACAAAACATTGACAAGAGTAAACTCCATGTGCTTGTCATAAGTGTCACTGGTTCGGCCTACTTATCATTTATAAGTGCCTATCATGTTTGTTATATAGCATGAGACTCACCATTCCATCTTATTTATATCTCATATAAATAACTTAGGAACAAATATGAATACAATCTTTCTGGATAAGTCATGTCCTTATTATGAAGTATCCTCGATTGTGAACCTATTTATGATACTTTGTGCTAGAAATATTGTCACTCATATTCTTAACAACTTAAGAATAATATTTCTAACAAAATATCAATGGACCTTTTTTATTACACATAAATATATTATGTAAACGGAAAAGTGGAAATGCCTTTTATTAATAAAAATATGTACAAGATACATACTAAATGATATGCTCTAGGGCATACTACTAACATAATGAGCCTTTAAAATCAGAACCTTGGACTGATTCCTCTGGTGTAGTATGTGGCATAAATCGACGTGCGCTAGTATAATATCGGGCGAAATGTCCAATTCCACCACAATTGAAGTAGGCTCCAGTGACCCTATGACAAATACCCCCATGAAATTTTCCACAAACGTCACAGATACGGATAGGGTAGGAACTTCTAGTTCTTTGATGAATAGTTCTTGATTGCTTCCGCTTTGAAGATCCGCCTCTATCATACTTAGGAGCTCGGGGTCCCTCAAAATCTTTTCTCTTTCCCAAATTACTACTCGAACTTTGACCGATGGGTTTCTCACTTTTCTCTTTTTCATTCTGCTCTTGAGGGGGTTGGGTTTGTACTTGGGCCTAGGCTGACAGATTATCAGCCATTTGCTGAAAGCACATGGCCATCTGTTGGGCCATTTGTGCAGTAATTTGTATAGGAGGGACTATTGTAGTTGGACCTCCAACGCTCTGCGAAATTGGGGCCTCTCCTTGTACGTTAGCTGTATTAAACTGCTCTACTGTTTTATCCCCCTTGTCCATATCCATTGACAGAAATTTTTTTTTTCTATTTCTTGTACAACCAACACAAGGAGATTTCTCCCTGTTAGTTCATATTTATAATGTAAATGTACTATATGTATCAAACATTCGAGCAGTTATACTTATCGAAAAATATTTGAAATTCACAGTTTAAAATTTACTTTAAAACCTTTGCTCTGATACCACTAAAACATGTCACACCCTACTCCTCGTAAGATATAACATGCTCTCGTAGTATACCTAATGAATTACTGTACTTCGCCTACCGGTAACCCATTAAATATACTACAAGGGATTTTAAAACAATTTTCGTTCATTTTTAAATTGGTGGGTAAAATTTTTCTCAAATATTAAAAACCTTTATTTAAAGTCCAACATAAATCTAATTTTTAGATATTTAAAATCTCTGTAATTTTTTACCAAAATTCCGACAGAGCGCCGTCTGTATTTTTAGTAAACAGTTCTTCAAAACCTGAAAATAAAAACACTCCCAATATTTTTCTCAATCGCAACTCCAATATTCAATCTCATTTCAAAAATCAACACAAACAACTCAATACACAGTTTAAATTAAATTAAACATTGAAACCTCTCATTAAGGTAACAAAATTAATATTTACATTTATGGGATCATAAAAAAATTTAGTAGTGTAAAACTTTATAAATACATAAAATCTCAAGATAACCTTATAATAATTTGTATTTCATTACAATCCAAAAATATATTACAAAAGAGTTGGTACAACTGCTCAAAGTAAATTTCATACATACAATTACAGAATTACCTCAAAATCTAAAGTATAAGGGTATACCTATGATATACCCGAAGATAGTCTCACTATGCCTTTCAGTAATCTTGCTCAGCTGCTTTATATTTTCTTTCACCTGCGACAGCATACAAAGCTATCGCTGAGTGGTGAACTCAGTGGTGCACAAACTAATAATTTAAAACTTAATGCAAGTTATGCTTGACAAATTTATAACAAATAAAAATTTAAAATTTCTAAATTCTTCAAAATTCATAACATTTAGAAATCAATATTTTCATTCATGCAAATTATTCATTTGAATAACATTTTAATCAAATAGTAACTATTTATCTACATTTCTTTTTAATCCCGAAACAATACGAAAATATTTTGAATCACTGACAAATTATTTATTTCAACCATAATTTATCAAACTATGCATAATTTAAAGGGCGTTGCCAACAATTCACACAGTTGAACCCATGACCCAAAATTCAAATAGATGCCGTGTTGTACACCACGACATTTCACACTCTCCCAATAACCGAGGCTAAAAGGGAGGAACAAAGACTAGCTAGTATATATGAGTACTCATTCAAACTCTTCCCCAACTGGCAAGCTAGAGAGGAAGGAACTCGCCCCATCTAGTGGAGGTGATATCTCACTAGACAAGCTAATGAGAATTCACAACAAATTTTGCCATGTCAACTGTGGTTTCAAATCATATTCAAAACAATTTCTATTTACAAAGTGTTTACAAATCATCAACATATTTAATCATCATAAATTCATGCTCAAGGTTGGCAATACATCAAACTTAAAATTTACAATCCTCAAAACCATGCTATAAATCCTTAAATGCATAAAAAATTTTATATTTAATTTATACAATTTCATTCAACAAATTAAAATCCTCAACACAACAAAATTATAAATCATGAAATAAACTTGTTCAAATCAATTTAGATGTGAAAAGTAACAAAATAGTTAGTTGTGCACAAACCTTATACGAGTCGCCTCTTGGTCTTGACTCGATTCCTCGGGTTCTTTTCTGGTGTTCTTTTCAACTGAAACACATAGTTTCACAGTGTTTCAGTATCATAACTCATCGTAAATCCAAAAATAAATTTAAATTCACTTATACCTAGCTTTAATATGCTAAACTTGGCATTCTTTAAAATTTGTATTTCGGGGTTACTATTCATGATACTATTCAAGTCAATTTGTTGACTTTCTAATACTTAATAGGTATGGGAATTCTAATTTCACTCACATACCACATTTTGGTTACTAAATTTGTTGGTATTGGTTGTTTACTCAAATTCTAACTCTTTTAGCCAAATTTGCAAATTTTCAGTTTTGGTGTCTTAAGTTGCACTGTTCCATTAGTCATTTTTCTGTTAGAATTTGGCAGAGCTTTCTTCATACAAAATGTTCCCTATTGTCTTAACTTTATTCTCATTTTTGAATCACTCCATTTGGAGTTTTGTAGCTCAAGTTATAGCCATTTGAATCATGGTTGCTAGATTGGACTTAACACAGATTTATGGGCAAATTCTGGTTCTGGCAGTTTTAGGTCACCAATATTGGGTGGCCAAATGACTTGGTTAAGGGCATAATTTGGGTTTGTATTCTTCATGAAAGTTTTAGATCTATATCTCATCTGTCCACTGGTAAAATTTCAGATCATTTAGACCTGCCTAGCCCAAGTTATGGCCAAATGAACAGACATTGTTCATTTGGTCATTTTTGTACAGGTCAGACTGAGAAAATTCGGATTTGGTCAATTTATTCACTAGGTTTTGGTCACTTTTTGGGCATGATTCCTAAATGAAAATTGTGTCATTTTGTGTTTATTTTCATTCCCAATTGGTCTCATACCAATTGGACTTGTAAATTTTTAGTTTTGGTCCCTCAAAGGGATCTTGGTCCTGCTACCTGCAACATGACCACATTGAATCCGAATTTAAACTCAACTCTAACACTTCCAACACACTTCATTTGGTCACAAATGACCATTTCTCATCTCAAACTAGGTCAAACACATTATTTCACCATTTCTCAAAAATTTTTCTCCCAAATCCTAGGTCCAAAACCCTAACTTTCATGTTTAGCTCATTTGTTGAATTCTACATGCATATTTGGAATTTATACACTCATCCATACTTAACTAATTCATAATTTGTATCAAAATTATTCATCCTCAAACCTAAATCCTAGCTGCCCACATTTCTATTTGGTCCGCCATGCTTGATTTTATTCACTTATTTGTTAATTACAAATGTAACTTAGCTACTTAAATATAAATTCAAAGAGAGAATGAAGGAAGAATACCAACCTTAAGTGAGCAGAATTTTATCTTCAATTTCTCTCAATTTTCTTCAATTCTTCTCCTTCTAATCTTCCTCTTGAGGTTTAATTTGAGGTTTCTACTATTTTTCACAAAAGATTTATGGTGTAATTTGGGGTTTAAAAAGCTTGATAATAAGCTTTAATGGAGGAAATTGGAAGAGAGGGTGAGGAGGAAGAGAAGTCACGGCAAGGAAGAAGAGAAAAATAAAAATTTACTTTTTTACTTTGTCTTTTTATTAGTGTAATTATCCTCAAAGTAATTAAATTAGAAATTAAATTAATTTTGGTATCATGCATACATCACTTAAGTGATGTCATAATGCCTTTACTTTTTGAATATTTCATTTTCTTTTTTATTTATTTTTTTCCATTAGTTCTTTAATTTAATTCTCGATTCTGAAATTTTCTTTTCTCTGATTTTATTTGACAGTTAGGTCAGGAGTCAGCTCTTGGGGTCAATTGACCAAATTGCCCCTCGCCGGTTCAACCCGGTTTGCAAATAATTCAATATTTCTTCCGGCTCGCTGACCTAATTATTTGATTGGCTTAACAATTCTTTTTCGTGATTTTCTCTTTTCCACTGTGTTCGCAATAGTCCTAAGGACCGCGGTGTCACATTTTACGGTTCAAAATTTGAGATTAAATTGACTTCGTAATCCTTCCCGAGAAGGTCACCCATCGCTGTGACTCTCAGCTCATTTAACTTCTTATGTTCTGTTTTGCTTTTTTATACTTAACTAATTGACAATTACTAATTATTTGTGTTCAGGGCTTAACTAGGTGTCTTAGGTGTGGTTCTAATTCTCTTAATTATCTGGACTGACATCGGTCACCGGAATAGTAACATATACCAGACTATGCAAATAGGGGTGTTACATGGTAACATATGATTATAGTTTCATTTAAGGTAAACCTTATTACTGATTGGGTGGCCATGGCATGCTATGCTAGGTGTTAACCATGGTCTATGAGGTGCATAAAATGATTTAGAGAAATCATTTATGGTAAGAAAGAGTTCTGATGATATTAAGAGTTGATATCATATCTCATTGCTAATTAGTGATGAGCCTAGTAAGTCACACACATACACAAGTTATCACCTAATTAAATATGATTTAATTAATTAATTAAAGAGTTTAATTGATTAACTAAATAGGTTTGGTTTGCAATTAGATTGCAAAGTCCCTAGCATGACTTGAAACCAAATCTAGATTATTGGATGTATAGTATAAGTTAAATTTATATTTAAAGTATTTAAATATGAATTTAATTAATGAGAAATTAATTAATAGAGATTAATTAATTAATTTATATTTGATATAAATTGATTAGAAGAAGAGAAATAATTATTTTAGGTTGAGAACTCAAAATTAAGATAAAGGGGCATTTTGGTCATTTTATAGGGTGACATGTGGCACCATGAGATGGTGACACATGGCATTACACATAAGCTTGCCAAATGTTTTTTAATCATGTAAGATGATTAAAATTAAGATTAAATATGGGTTTGACACTTGGCACATTGTGATTGGGTCAATTAAGCCTAGAACCAATCATAGGGTGACATGTGGCAAGGGTTTAATGTGTTAACCTAGCTATATAAATGTTGTTATGAAGAGAAAAAAAAAATACAACCTGCAGCCTCTTTTTTTGGAGCCACCACCTAAGAAGGTTTCTCTCTTCTTCATCTTCTTCTCTCATCTTTCCATGAGATTAACAAATAATCTCTTGAATTAAAAATACTAGAAATTGTTTCTAGTGTCCTGTTTACATCTTTAATCTCTTAAAAGGCAGAACTTGATTTTCTAAATAATAGAAAAAGCTTTAGAAGCTGTTTAAGGGCCGCCATAGGTGTTCTTGGTGTGGACAAGCTAGAGGAACAACATCTGGTGTCCTGAAGACGCATCTCAAAGGCGCAAATACACTACAGTGCATTAAGAGGTTAGTGCGTTTGTTCTTGATTTAATCTAGGGTTCTAAAATTAATCTGATTAATTTTAAAATCTTAAATGGCAAATACAGATCCAAAAACATATTAAAAGAGTTTTAATATGTTGTTTATCATTGAAATCAAATAGATAAAAATAAATCTTGCATGATGCATGTGACCCTAGGTGAAAATTTTTGAATTCAATGGTATAAACTTGTGTTTTTCCCGCTTCCGTTCCTTCAATTGGTATCAGAGCCACTATAGTTGCCATTTAGATTGTTAATTATATGATTTAATTGTGTGTTTTGATCATGAGATGATTTATCCATTGCTAGTTGCAATGGATGTACGGCAGCTTGCTTGAAAAAACACCAACATGGTGCGCATGGTATGGCTTCATGGATGGTGCAAGGTTTGGCTTTTTAATTTGCAATTGTTATATGATCTAAAAGGTCATCCTATGTCTAATTAAATTGTTTAATTAGAATTTCAATCACACAATTAAATTTTGATTCAAATCAGAATTTTAAAAATTGTTTGAATGTGATTCAAATTTGAATTTTAAAAGTTATTTAAATGTGATTCAAATCTGAATTTTTAAAGTTGTTTGAATCATATTTAAATCTGATTTTTTAAAGTTGTTTGAATAATATTCAGATCTAAATTTTTAAAAATTGTTTGAATGTGATTCAAATCTGAATTTTTAAGGTTGTTTGAATGTGATTCAAATCTGAATTTTTAAATTTGTTTGAATGAGATTCAAATATGAATTTTTAAATTTATTTGAATCATATTCAAATCTGGATTTTTAAGTTGAATATGAGATATTCAATTTAATTTAAGTATGTATGTTTTATTTAATTGTTAAATAGTGATATGCATGATGGATGATCATGGACTATAAAAGACCAATGTGATTGGATTTATTTCTATTATGTTTCTTTGGGATTGTAAATTAATTAATTTATTTTAATTTATTTTGGGCATGTATTATTAAGTTTGTAATAATTTTTGGGTTGTAATTTCATTTATTTAAGTTCTTATAAATTTGCCTTGGTATGCCAAGGATTACTATGTAATTGGATTGCAAGAAGTTCAAGGAGGTCAAGAGCATTGGTGGGACCAGTGGGAGGAATTCAATATCAAGTGTTGATTATGTACTCCTTCAGCAACTCTTGTAATATGAATGAATGAAATGCACTAAGGAATGCCCTGATTCAATTCTTGGTGGCTCAGAATTGAATCCCTTAGAAAGTTCATGATCATACCATATTTACTGCTTATCTATGAATGCATGAGATGTATGAGAATGTATGCACTATATGATATATGCATGCTAAATGGATAATGTGCAAAGTGAGACCTTAATAGTAATTAGAATGACCATAAAATCTTCCAAACAAATGATTAAATTGAAAATGCTATAATTAAAGTAATTATAACATGGGCCTTCTATTGGGGCAATTATTTTAAGAAATTTTAAATAGTTGCATGAGATGCAATTAATTTAAGAGATTTTCTTAAGAATAATTGTTAAGTATGAGATATTGTAAATATGTAAATAGTTTGGTGGCCAATATTAGATGTACCTGAGGACATTAAATTTATTTACATAATTACTGGCTCAATGGGATCAACTTAACTAATGCAAGATAAGTCAGTAATGGATGTACCTGAGATTTTGAGCATTAGGGGCTAGGTAAAGGATTGAACCTCATATGAGATATGATGGGCAAGGAGTTGCTCACTTATAGTTTATTATAATTCCAATAACGGATGTACCTTAAGATGATCAATAGAATTATAAGAATTCAATCACCCACTAGAAATCCATCAAACTAGGATTTCCGTTTTCTACTTTGGAAGTGTAGGATTTGCTAAGTTAGTGGGAGGACCAATTTGATTAAAAGATCATAATCATTTTGATTAATTATTTGATACATTTACTAATTAATCTGGTTATTTTCTGCAGTTAATTTTCTGATAATAATGAGTACAGAACAACCACCACCATCTAATATCCTTGCAAGCATACTTGATCGCAATAGGCTGACAGGACCTAATCTCTTTGATTGGCTAAGAAATTTGAAACTTGTCCTAAATCTTGAATATATAGGATATGTAACACCCCTATGTTCGGTAGTGCGTTCTATTGTTCCGGTGACCAGTGTTGTCCGGACAGCTAGGATGCCTAGAACTACACTTCGATATGAGTGAGCAGACATAAAATAATGAAATATAAGAAAAGAAAATACAAGAAAAATAAAGGAAAAATAATAGCAAAGAAATGTAACCAAGTTAAGCGAGCCAAGAACCCTAGCGATGGGTGACTGCACCGGGAAGTCACGGCGTGGACCGTTGACTAGCCTTGGACCACGGGGAACCCTAAAAAATATTTTTGGGACTTAAATAGACCCCTATTGAAGTATAAATATCATTAGGAATATCAAAGAAAAATTGATTAATTAGTACAAAGAAAAGTGAGAAATCGAAAAACGGACAAAACCCGGTGTTACCGAAAAATCGAGAATGCAACCCGAACATGGGCATTGTGGTCATTTGACACCCTGAGTTATCTTTTGACCTAAATGTCCATTAAAAATATATGGTATTATATTTGGAAAATGTCATGAAAAATTAAATTAGTGGTACATAATATAAATAGCAAAAATGGGGTGTAATTTGAGTAATTAACACTTTAAACATATAATACAATTGATTTATGGTGAGTGGAGCACTATGGGGTTGAAATAAACATTAAGTGGGCAGGTGTAAACCCACTTACACTTCATCTTCTTCATTCCTTCCATCCATGCCAAAATGAAACTCACTAAATCCTCCATTGCCGCATTGATTCAAGCTTCCAAACCTCCTCCATTTTCACCTCCAAACACCAAAGTCCTTTCACTAATTTTGATCCCCACCTCACAAGGAAGAAGTAGATACTAAAATCAGGGGAGTTTGGTGAAGATTTAACAAGCCTCATCAATAGGTAAGTTTGTGTTTTTGATTTTGTTTTATTAAAGTTTGTAAGGATGTTATGGGTATGTGATTTATGGAGAGATTTTTGAGGTTTGATGTTTAAAGGGGGATGTGTACTTTTGGCAGCCATGGAAACTCCTTGAAGACAGTTTATTTTTGCTTGTAAATGGTGGATTAAAGGATTGATTAAATGTTTATGTGTGTAGGAAATTATTTGGGTGATGTATACTTAGTATATGTGAATGTGTATTTGAAATTTGAAGCTTGGGAATTAATGGAATGTAAATGCATGAATCGGCAGCCTGGTTTGGTGAACTATAAGGATGTTATTTTATGTTTGGATTATGGTATAATAATGTTGAATTGTGATGGCTGTTATGGTAGCTTGGGTATATGTGTGATGGTGTGAGGTTGGACATGTAAATGAACATAAATAGGTGGTTAAATTGTTCTAATTGAGTTTGACAACTTCTGCACTTTATGGTGTATGTTGAATGTGATTATAAGCTGCCAAAATGATCAACAATATGTGGTAAAATATGTTTAGGTTATGGTACAAACCAGAATGGGCATGAATGTGAAGTTTGGTAAGTGTTAAAGGTGACCTTTGATGAGTATGAACAAAATACAATAGGGCAGTTTGTGTTTTGGGCTTAGAACCTTAAGTGTGTGGCTCCAATTGATATGAGACCAATTGGAGGTGAAACTAGGCACAAAATGTGCCAACTTTCATGAAGGAAGTTTGCCAAAATTCTGCTTGTAAGGTAACTTGAAAAGTGACCAAATCCGGATTAGTGCAATTAAGGCCTGAAAATTGACCAATTGGGCAGCAGTTAGTGTTTAGGCCATAACTCACTCAAAACAGGTCCAATTGACCTGAAATTTTAACCATGAATAGTTAAGACATATATCTACAAGTCTTATGAAGACACCAAAGCCCAGAAATGACCATAAGCAAGTCAAACAGCTTGCATAAGTTCGGGTCCAAAAACTGGCCGAACCTAAAATGACCTAAAATGACCTAAAGTGACCAATTTTGATGCATTTTGACCAGTAATAGTAAAATGACCATAACTTGGTCTACATAACTCAGAATGACCTGAAATTTTGCCCCGCGTGCAATAAGACATAGATCTACAAGTTTGTAGTTTTGATCGAAACCTGAAAACCGAGGAAACTAGGTCGTCCGGCTAGGTCAAACTAGTATCCTGGAATCCAGCAAATTGCAAGAAAATGCAAGATACATGGAAATGAATTTGGTAATGTGTACCAACCCTAAAAGACTATCGAATGTCACATATTAGTAACATTAAAACCTAATTTACCTAGAATGCATCGAGAGTCGACAGATTAGGCTGACTAAGCAAGTAATAGAATCCAGTGAATTAATTATCAAGTATTATCGTTAGAGATAGTTTAAATGAGAACTGAAACACTTCAAATTGTGTTTCTCAGCTAGCAAAGACTCAAGGAAAGCGAAGGAAACACTGAGTCAAGGCCAGGAGACAATTATCAGAGGTTTGTGCACAACAGTTATTTCTTTTGAATTTTTCAATCAAAATAAATTATGACTATTTGTATATTATTGTTTTCAATTATGGAAATGTGTTTGAATGGATACTTACTGCTTGAAAAGCATTGTAAATAGTGTGATTTGTGAAAATTGAAGTTAATTATGAATTGTGTTGCCATTTTGTGAATGAAATTATGACTTTGGAAATTTATTGAATTCTCACGAACCATTTGAATAAAATGTTTGGAATTGATTTTGTGTTCACACTTAGCATGACAGTATTACATCATTCCTTCTCCATTTATGGGGTTGTGATCGTTTATTTTTCTCCCTCTCTAGTTTACCAGTTGAGGTTGTAGATCGGATGAGTACTCATTATATAGCTAGCTTCCTTCCTCATTGATTTCGATTAGTGGGGTTGTGATTGCTTTGTCGTGGTGTACAATGCGGCATTGATCGGAAAATTGTGTCATGGCTTAAGTTGTGTATGATTTGGCAGCACTGTATTCTTAAATTATTTGACTAAATTGTGTTATTATGAGATTTGATAATTTGTGAAATGGAGTTTAAATTCTTATTGACATTCATTGTCTTTTGAATTTAACTACGTTTTGATTACTGAGATTTATTGTGATATTGTGTTAAATTCCTTATGACATTCATTGTCTTGAATTTAACTATGGTTTTACGTATCCATCATTTATATGATTTATGAATTGTGATTTAAAGTTGTATTTGGTTAATGTTGTGCACCACTGAGACATTGTCTCAGCGATAGCTTTCATTCTTTATCGCAGTAGACAGACAGAGCGATGAGACTAAGGTCGCTAGAGCATTCAGCGAGAGAGCATCGGGTATATTGAGTATACCACATTTTGCATTTTGTACTGTAATGTATGTTCACTGTATGTATATATTGTTCTTGGTTTTGAGCAGTTGTAAATTAAAATTGTACATTGAAGTTGTAAAATAAATTATGAGTTATTTTGGCTTGTAAAATTTGTACTGTATTTCTTTTATCTCAGTCTTTGAAAAACTATTGGAGATTTGAGTTGAGAAATATATTGTGGTGTTTAACTATTGGAGTTGAGATTGAGAAAAATATTGAAGTGCTTTTTACAGGTTTTCTAAAGAACTATTTTATCCAAAAATACATATGGCACTCTGCCAAAATTTTTACAGAAGTCACTAATAGTCCAAATGTGTTAGCTGTTTCACTTCAGTTCAAAAAGATTTTTAACACCTGTAAATTGTGCTCACCACTGTAAAAAGAAGTAAGAAAAGTTTTAAAATCCCTTACAGTGTATTTAATGGGTTATCAGTAGACGAAGTTGGTAATTCATTAGGTATACTACGAGATCATGTTATGCCTTACAGAGGGGTAGGGTGTGATAAGTTTAAGTGGTATCAGAGCTAGTTTTTAAAATTCTATTTTCACGTATTATTTGAATATTCTTTCTTCATAGTACAACTGCTCAGTGTCATTGTTTGATACATACATTACATTACATTATAAATATGCACTAACGGAAGAAATCTCCTTGTGTTATTTGTTCAGGAGGTCTAAGATCCTCGCATTGATCATGGAAGAGGGTGATCGTTCAGTCGATCAATCTATAGAGGCTGAGGTGCAAGGGGATGCCCCATCCCAACACAATGTCAGTGGTTCAGCAGAACCAGCCAGTAATCTGTGATTTCTGCTCGATTCGCTCGTGAGATGGTGTAATGTTCCAACAAATGGCTGGTAATGTGCCTACTCAAGTCCCAATACAGACACCAGTGGTACAACCACAGTCTCCTGCTAGACAGTATGACAAATTGATGAAATATGGGGCTACAGAATTCAAGGGGATAGTAGATCCTCTAGAGGCAGAACAGTGGTTAGAGAGGATGGATAGGGTATTTAAGAAACTGCATTACAAGGAGGAGCTCAGATTTGAATACTATGTATCTTTGCTATAGGGGGATGCTTATGACTGGTGGAAAACCATTCCCCACAGTCTGGTAGAACCTGCAGTGCTAACATGGAATGACTTTCTTAGGGAATTCAGACAAAAATATGTTCCTGATGCTTATGTAGATCAGAAGTTACAAGAGTTCCTAAGTCTGAAACAAGGGAGCAGATCAGTGGCTGAGTATGAAAGAGAATTTTCCCGCCTGAGCCATTATGCAGTAAGTTTACTTGCTACCAGCAAGGAGAGATGCAAGAGGTTTGAAACCGGTTTGAAACCCAGTATCAGATTATAAGTGGTCGGATTCAAACACACTAACTTCTCTGAAATTGTTTCTCAAGCCCTAGAGTTGGAAAGAATTGAGTCTGAAGCTGCTCCTGAGAAAAAGAAATAAGAGAAGACAGAGAAAGAGGGAAAATCAGTAGAACAGAATTCCAGTGGTCCTACTGGAAAGAGGAGGAATTATGGGGGACACAGTAGAGGTGGCAAGAAGTCTGGTAGGGGAAGACATTCAGGACAGAAACCTCCTCTATCTGGTCAGCAGAGTACCAAAGGTTCCTACCCTTCCCGCCAATGTGAAACTTGTGGAAGATATCATGGTGGGATATGCTATAAGGCTATTGGAGCCTGTTATAACTGTGGAGGCACAGGACACTTTGCCAAGGACTGCACCAGTAGTCGCAGAGTTGGACCACCTCCTACTACTGCAGAAGGGTCAGTTCAGAGCCCTGTCACTAAAAGTTCACAACCACCTAGTAGAGGTAGAGGCAGGGGTAGAGGTAGCCCAGCAGGCAGCCAAGGCACTGTGAAACAATCAGAGCAAGACAGTGCTCCAGTCAGAATCTATGCAATGAGACAGAGAGAAGAGGCCGAGACATCTGATGTTGTGGCTGGTACCTTCTCAACTTTTAATCAGGATGTGTTTGTGTTATTTGATCCGGGTTCTACCCATTCTTATGTGAGTGCTAGCATCATTGATTGCATTGCTGTTCCATGTAAAAAAATGAACTTTGAGGTGCTAGTAACAAGTCCGTTAGGACAGGAGCTCAGGGTTAATAGAATGTATAGGGATTGTCCTTTGGTGATCCAAGGACACACTTTTCTGTCTAATTTCATTGAAATGCCCTTCAGAGATTATGATATCATATTAGGCATGGATTGGTTAGCCAGGCATCATGCCATGATTGACTGCAGGTTGAAGACAGTCACATTTGGTCTCCCTCAATACAGTGATGTGGTAATACATGGGGAGAGGTAGCTATTGCCATCAAACATCATTTCGGCTGCACTAGCCAGAAAAATGATCAGAAAGGGGTGTGAAGCATACTTGGCACATGTGGTAGACACCCAAGTGGGGAGTCCAGCATTGAAAGACATCCCTACAATATATGACTTTCCAGATGTGTTTTCTGATGAATTGCCAGGATTACCTCTGAAAAGAGAAGTGCAGTTTGAAATTAATGTTATGCCTGGTGTGGATCCAATCTCCATAACACCATACAGAATGGCACCAGCAAAGTTGAAGGAGTTGAAGATACAGTTGCAAGAACTACTTGAAAAGGGCTTCATCCGCCCTAGTGTGTCACATTGGGGAGCACCAGTGTTATTTATTAAGAAGAAGGATGGTACTCTCCGCTTATGTATAGATTATCGGCAGTTGAATAAGGTGACAATAAAGAATAGATATCCATTGCCTCGCATTGATGATCTGTTTGATCAGTTGAAGGGTGCAGCTGTATTCTCCAAAATTGATTTGCAATCTAGTTATTATCAGTTGAAGGTGCAAGAGCAGAGTATTCCAAAAACTGCTTTCAGAACTCGGTATGGCCACTATGAGTTTCCAGTAATGCCATTCGGGTTAACAAATGCTCCAGCTGCTTTTATGGATCTGATGAACACTATCTTCAGACTATATCTCGATCAATTTGTGGTGGTGTTTATTGATGACATTTTGATATATTCGAGGAATGCAGAGGAGCATGACAGACATCTGCAGATTGTACTGCAGACTTTAAGGGAGAAACAGCTATACGCCAAATTGTCGAAATGTGAATTTTGGCTGAAAGAAATCTCTTTTTTGGGACATGTTGTGTCAGCTGAAGGAATCAAGGTAGATTCCAGCAAGGTAGAAGCTATCCTTAATTGGAAGCCGCCCAGGAATATCACAAAAATTCATAGTTTTCTGGGTTTAGCTGGATATTACCGCCGGTTTGTGAAAGGGTTTTCTATGTTATCTTCTCCACTGACCAAGCTACTTCGAAAAGATGTAAAAATTTCAATGGACTAATAAATGCCAGCAGAGTTTTGATGAGTTGAAGAGGTGTTTGACTGAAGCTCCAGTCCTCACTTTACCTACTTCGGGTAAAGAATACACAGTTTATAGTGATGCTTCTCACAATGGGTTAGACTGTGTACTGATGCAAGATTGGAATGTCATTGCTTATGCATCACGCCAGCTGAAACTGCATGAGAGGAACTACCCAACACATGATCTGGAGCTAGCAGCTATTGTTTTTGCTCTGAAGATCTGGAGACACTATTTGTATGGGGAGGAGAAATGCTACATTTACACAGATCACAAGAGCTTGAAGTACTTAGGCACCCAGAAGGAATTGAATTTGAGGCATAGGAGATGGTTAGAACTGATTAAAGACTATGATTGTTTAATAGACTATCAGCCAGGGAAAGCAAATGTGGTGGCTGACGCCTTAAGTCGCAAGACTATGGCAAGTCTCAGAGTTTCTCCTTTGTCCATGGTATATGAATTGAAAGCACAACATGCCAGTTTAGAGATTGATGATGAGGGATAGACAGTAGTTGCATGGAATGTACAGCCAGTGTTGATTGATCAGATCAGAATGGCTGCTCAGAATGATGATAAATATCAGAGGCTACTGAAAGAAGTCCAACAGGGCAAGAAACCTGAATTTTTTGTGACAGATGATGGTTTATTGCTACATCAGGGCAAAATGTGCATTCCTAATGATGCTGAATTGAGACAGATCATTATGAAGGAAACACATGAGTCTCCTTTTGCTATACACCCAGGTGGAACTAAAATGTACATAGGGCTGAAAGAACATTACTGGTGGATGGGTATGAAGAGGGATATAGCTGAATTTGTTTCCAAATGCCTAACTTGTCAACAAATAAAGGTAGAACATCAAGTTCCAGCTGGTTTGTTACATCCTTTGTCAGTACCAGAGTGGAAATGGGAACGAATAACTATGGATTTTGTTACGGGACTTCCAAAGACACAGAATATTCATGATGCAGTATGGGTTATAGTTGACAGACTGACCAAGTCTGCTCACGTTTTGCCAATTTGGATGGACTATAGCCTGGAAAGATTGGCCAGATTGTACATATATGAGATTGTAAAACTGCATGGAGTGCCAGTATCAATTGTGTCTGACAGAGATCCTAGGTTCACTTTTAGATTCTGGGGTAGTCTTTAGAGAGCCCTAGGAACTAGATTGAACTTCAGCACAGCATTCCACCCACAGACAGATGGCCAGTCTAAAAGGGTAATTCAGATATTGGAGGATATGCTACGGGCTTGTGTGATTGAGTTTGAAGGTAGTTGGGATACACACTTGCCTTTGATTGAGTTTGCTTATAACAACAGCTACCAATCAAGCATTGGGATGCCTCCATATGAAGCTTTGTATGGCAAAAAGTGCAGAACTCCCTTATGTTGGGATGAAGTAGGTGAAAGGAAGATGATTGGGCTAGAAATTGTTCAACAGACAGAGGAAAAGATCAGATTGATTAGAGATAGACTCAAGGGTGCATCAGACCGTCAGAAGTCCTATGTTGATATGAAGGGAAGAGATTTGAATATGCAGTGGGTGATAAGGTATTCCTCAAAGTTTCTCCTTGGACGAGGATTATGAGATTTGGCAGAAAGGGGAAACTGAGTCCTCGTTTCATTGGACCATATGAGGTTCTGGAAAGAATGGGTCCTTTGGCATATCGGTTGGCATTACCTCCAGAGTTAGCAAGGATACACAGTGTCTTCCATGTGTCCATGTTAAGGGGGTACAGATCTGACCCATCTCATGTACTATCAGTTAAAGAGATTGAGGTAAATCCAGACCTCTCATATGACGAAGAACCCATAGAAATTCTGGCTTATGAGGTAAAGTAGCTGAGGAATAAACAGATACACCTGGTTAAAGTGCCGTGGAACCATCATTCAGGCCAGGAAGCTACTTGGGAACGTGAAGAGGATATGAGGAGACAGCACCCATAGCTGTTCAGATACTAATGCCAGGTAAAATTTCGAGACAAAATTTATTTTAAGGGGTGAGAATTGTAACACCCCTATGTTCGGTAGTGCGTTCTATTGTTCCGGTGACCAGTGTTGTCCGGACAGCTAGGATGCCTAGAACTACACTTCGATATGAGTGAGGAGACATAAAATAATGAAATATAAGAAAAGAAAATACAAGAAAAACAAAGGAAAAATAATAGCAAAGAAATGTAACCAAGTTAAGCGAGCCAAGAACCCTAGCGATGGGTGACCGCACCGAAAAGTCACGGCGTGGACCGTTAACTAGCCCTGGACTGTGAGGAACCCTGAAAAATATTTTTAGGACTTAAATAGACCCCTATTGAAGTATAAATATTATTAGAAATATGAAAGAAAAATTGATTAATTAGTACAAAGAAAAGTGAGAAATCGAAAAACGGACAAAACCTGTATTCTGAAAAATCGGAATGCAACCGAGCAGGGCATTGTGGTCATTTGACACCCCGAGTTGTCTTTTGACCTAAATGTCCATTAAAAATATATGATATTATATTTGGAAAATTTCATGAAAAATTAAATTAGTGGTACATAATGTAAATAGCAAAAATGGGGTGTAATTTGAGTAATTAACACTTTAAACATATAATATAATTGATTTATGGTGAGTGGAGCACTATGGGGTTAAAATAAACATTAAGTGGGCAGGTGTAAACCCACTCACACTTCATCTTCTTCATTCCTCCCATCCATGCCGAAATGAAACTCACTAAATCCTCCATTGCTGCATTGATTCAAGCTTCCAAACCTCCTCCATTTTCACCTCCAAACACCAAAGTCCTTTCACTAATTTTGATCCCCACCTCACAAGGAAGAAGTAGATACTAAAATCAGGGGAGTTTGGTGAAGATTTAACAAGCCTCATCAATAGGTAAGTTTGTGTTTTTTATTTTTATTTTATTAAAGTTTGTAAGGATGTTATGGGTATTTGATTTATGGAGAGATTTTTGAGCTTTGATGTTTAAGGGGGGATGTGTACTTTTGGAAGCCATGGAAACTCCTTGAAGACAGTTTATTTTTGCTTATAAATGGGGAATTAAATGATAGATTAAATGTTTATGTGTGTAGGAAATTATTTGGGTGATGTATACTTAGTATATGTGAATGTGTATTTGAAATTTAAAGCTTGGGAATTAATGGAAAGTAAATGCATGAATTGGCAGCCTGGTTTGGTGAACCATAAGGATGTTATTTTATGTTTGGATTATGGTATAATAATGTTAAATTGTGATGGTTGTTATGGCAGCTTGGGTATATGTGTGATGGTGTGAGGTTGGACATGTAAATGAGCATGAATAGGTGATTAAATTGTTTTAATTGAGTTTGACAAATTCTGCACTTTATGGTGTATGTTGAATGTGATTATAAGCTGTCAAAATGATCAACAATATGTGGTAAAATATATTTAGGTTATGGTACAAACCAGAATGGGCATGAATGTGAAGTTTGGTAAGTGTTAAAGGTGACCTTTGATGAGTATGAACAAAATACAATAGGGCAGTTTGTGTTTTGGCCTTAGAACCTTAAGTGTGTGGCTCTAATTGGTATGAGACCAATTGAAGGTGAAACTAGGCACAAAATGTGCCAACTTTCATGAAGGAAGTTTGCCAAAATTCTTCTTGTAAGGTAACTTGAAAAGTGACCAAATTCGGATTAGTGCAATTAAGGCCTGAAAATTGACCAATTGGGTAGCAGTTAGTGTTTAGGCCATAACTCACTCAAAACAGGTCCAATTGACCTTAAATTTTAACCATGAACATTTAAGGCATATATCTACAAGTTTTATGAAGACACCAAAGCCCAGAAATGACCATAAGTAAGTCAAACAGCTTGCACAAGTTCGGGTCCAAAAACTGGCCGAACCTAAAATGACCTAAAATGACCTAAAGTGACCAATTTTGATGCATTTTGATCAGCAATAGTAAAATGACCATAACTTGGTCTACATAACTCAGAATGACCTGAAATTTTGTCCCGCGTGCAATAAGATATAGATCTACAAGTTTGTAGTTTTGACCGAAACCCGAAAACCTAGGAAACTAGGTCATCTGGCTAGGTCAAACTAGTATCTCGGAATCCAGCAAATTGCAAAAAAATGCAAGATACATGGAAATGAATTTGGTAACGTGTACCAACCCTAAAAGACTATCGAATGTGACATATTAGTAACATTATAATCTAATTTACCTAGAATGCATCGAGAGTCGACATATTAGGCTGACTAAGCAAGTAATAGAATCCAGTGAATTAATTATCAAGCATTATCGTTAGAGATAGTTTAAATGAGAACTGAAACACTTCAAATTTTGTTTCTCAGCTAGCAAAGACTCAAGGAAAGGGAAGGAAACACTAAGTGAAGGCCAGGAAACAGTTATCAGAGGTTTGTGCACAACAGTTATTTCTTTTGAATTTTTCAATTGAAATAAATTATGACTATTTGTATATTATTATTTTCAATTATGGAAATGTGTTTGAATGGATACTTATTGCTTGAAAAGCATTGTAAATAGTGTGATATATGAAAATTGAAGTTAATTATGAATTGTGTTGCCATTTTGTGAATGAAATTATGACTTTGAAAATTTATTGGATTCTCACGAATCATTTGAATAAAATGTTTGGAATTGATTTTGTGTTCACACTTAGCATGACAGTATCACATCATTCCTTCTCCATTTATGGGGTTGTGATCGTTTATTTTTCTCCCTCTCTGATTTACCAGTTGACGTTGTAGATCGGATGAGTACTCATTATATAGCTATCTTCCTTCCTCATTGATTTCGATTAGTGGAGTTGTGATTGCTTTGTCGTGGTGCACAACGCGGCATTGATCGGAAAATTGTGTCATGGCTTAAGTTGTGTATGATTTGGCAACACTGTATTCTTAAATTATTTGACTAAATTATGTTATTATGAGATTTGATAATTTGTGAAATGGAGTTTAAATTCTTATTGACATTCACTGCCTTTTGAATTTAACTACGTTTTGATTACTGAGATTTATTGTGATATTGTGTTAAATTCCTTATGACATTCATTGTCTTGAATTTAACTATGGTTTTACGTATCCATCATTTATATGATTTATGAATTGTGATTTTAAGTTGTATTTGGTTAATGTTGTGCACCACTGAGACATTGTCTCAGTGATAGCTTTTCATTGGTGTCGCAGGTAGACAGATGGACAGGGCAGCAGACTAGGCTGCTAGAGCATTCAGCGAGAGAGCATCGGGTATATTGAGTATACCACATTTTGCATTTTATACTGTAATGTATGTTCACTGTATGTCTATTTTGTTTTTGGTTTTGAGCAGTTGTAAATTAAAATTGTACATTGAAGTTGTAAAATAAATTATGAGTTATTTTGGCTTGTAAAATTTGTACTGTATTTCTTTTATCTTAGTCTTTGAAAAACTATTGGGGATTTGAGTTGAGAAATATATTGTGGTGTTTAACTGTTGGAGTTGAGATTGAGAAAAATATTGAAGTTCTTTTTACAGGTTTTCTGAAGAACTATTTTATCCAAAATACAGATGGCACTCTGCCAAAATTTTTACAGAAGTCACTAATAGTCCAAATGTGTTAGCTGTTTCACTTCAGTTCAAAAAGATTTTTAACACCTATAAATTGTGCTCACCATTGTAAAAAGAAGTAAGAAAAGTTTTAAAATCCCTTACAGTGTATTTAATGGGTTATCAGTAGATGAAGTTGGTAATTCATTAGGTATACTACGGGATCATGTTATGCCTTACAGAGGGGTAGGGTGTGACAGGATATGTTCTAGACTCAAATGTTCCTGGTCCCTTACCTCCAGAGGCCACTCTAGAGGAACATGAAACTTTGGATTAGTGGAAGGAGCATGATATGAGAGCTAAGTGTTACATGTTTGCTTCCATGAGTAATGAGTTACAGAAGCAGCATAAGAACATGCAGAATTCAAGTGAGATTCTCCTTCACCTACAAGAGTTGTATGGTGAGCACAGCAGGAATGCTCGGTATGAGATATCTAGACAGCTATTCCGCATGAGGATGTCTAAGGGACAGAATGTTGGGGATCATGTCCACAAGATGATTCGGCTGATTGAGCAGTTAGAACATCTTGACTTCAACATGGATTTCTAACTACAGACGGATTTGATCCTTCAGTCCCTTCCTGAGTCTTTTGGGAATTTTGTGACAAAAGTCCATATGACTAAATAGGAATGCACCTTAGCTGGTTTACTCAACATGTTGGTTATTGCCCAAAAGAATATGCCGGGCAATAAAGGAAAAGAGGTAGCTTTGATTGCATCTTTTTCTGCTGGAAAGTCCAACAAGAAGAAGGGCAATAAGAAAAAGAAACCTCAGATTCCTGGTCCTTTTAAGAAAATAGCTAAACAGAAAATGAAGACTAAAGCTGATGGAGGCAAAGGAAAGTGTGACACCTCTCACCCGTCTACAGTGTAGCCGAGCAAGATATGCCACTCAGTGTGTCGGAGCACCAATTCATATTTCTATTACAATTTATCCCTTTTAATTCATTTGTTTATAATTTTTGATAAATCTAAATTTTTACGCAATTTTTATAGAAAATCCGGCAGAGTGCCGGCTGTAAATTGGAAAAACAGTTCTTCTGAACTTGTTTAAAAACACTTCCAATATAATTTCCAAATCCAAACTCCATTATACACACATATCTCAACTCAATCTCAAATCACAACACTATTTTCAGAAAATTTTCTGTTCACTTCATCACTTGAAGCTCATTCATAAATATTTCTCAACATATCATTTATCAACATACATTATACAGAAAATTTCAATAACATGAAATTTCATATATTTACACCATCAAATAATTTCAAGAGTTTATAGTTATAATCGAAAACTAATACAAAATGCAAAATACAAATGCTACCCCAAAGTCCTAATGTCCTACCATGTACAAATATTTTAAGCTCCTTCTGGGTGGGCAAATATTTTAGACTCTTGTGGTCTGTATAGATGTAACATTTTTCACCATATAAATAATGCCTCCATATCTTCAGGTGCGAAGATAATTGCTGCTAACTCCAGGTCATGAGTAGGGTAGTTCTGTTCATGTAGCCTTAACTGCCTAGAAACATAGGCGACCACTTTCCCCTCTTGCATCAATACACACCCTAGCCCATTATGTGAGGCATCACTGTAGACCACAAAGTCTTTTTTTGACACTGGCTGGGTTAACACTGGTGCTTCTATCAACATATCCTTTAGCCTCTCAAAACTGGCTTGGCACTTGTCATTCCAGCCAAATTTCACATTCTTGTGCAACAACTTGGTCATTTGAGCAGCTATAAGAGAGAACCCCTTCACAAATCTTCTGTAATACCCAGCTAGCCCCAAGAAACTTCTGACTTCAATTGTATTTCTAGGAGGCTTCCACTCCATTATTGCTTCTATCTTTTTGGGATCCACTCTAATCCCCTCAGCTGATACTATGCGTCCAAGGAAGGAGATTTCACTCATCCAGAAGTCACATTTGGACAACTTAGCATACAGCTTCTTTTCTCGCAGGGTTTGCAGAACAATCCTCAAATGTTCATCATGTTCTTCCCTGGTCTTGGAATACACCAGAATATCATCAATAAAGACCACTACAAACCAATCTAGATATGGATGGAAGATACGGTTCATAAGGTCCATAAATGCTGCTGGTGCATTTGTTAACCCAAACGGCATCACTAAAAATTCATAGTGCCCATTCCGGGTTCTAAATGCAGTTTTAACACATCTGTATCATTTACCCTCAATTGATGATACCCTGATCTGAGATCAATTTTTGAAAATATATTGGCTCCCTTCAACTGATCAAACAGATCGTCAATTCTAGGCAACGGATATTTATTCTTCATAGTTGCTTTGTTCAACTGCCGGTAATCAATACACAATCTCAAAGTTCCATCCTTCTTCTTCATAAATAGCACCGGAGCTCCCCATGGTGACACACTGGGGCGTATGAACCCCTTATCGAGTAACTCCTGCAACTAACCTTCAATTTAATGGGTGACATCCTATAAGGAGCAATAGAAATGGGCTCACAGCCAAGAAATTTCATAGAAAGCAGAAATTTTGAAATGAGCACGAAATGCCGGCCTCCTTAACAGTAACAGACATATCTTCTTACTGTGGGTATATCACACAGGTTTGGCTTAGCCTGCCTAGTATCAACTACGTGTGCTAGGTAAGCTTCACAGCCCTTTCTCATCAATCTTTTTGCAACTGTGGCTGAGATAACATTGGACAGGAAATCTGTCCATTCACCCACAACAGTAATCTCATTACCCTTAAAAGTTTTTAGAGAAATCCTCTTCAGTTTGCAATCAACTATTGCCTGATGACGTGACAACTAGTCCATTCCCAAAATCACGTCAAACTCATGGAAGGGCAATTCAATCAGGTCTGCCAAGAATTCATACCACTAAATCCTCAAAGGGCAACCTTTATACACCTTATTCACTACCACATTGTAGCCTAGTGGATTTGTGATCAGAATGTCTTGATCACTCTCCTCTACTAGAACTCCCCTCTCTACGGGTAGTTTGATGCAAATGTAGGAATGAGTGGATCTGGATCCACCAATGCATGCACAGAAGTGTTGTAGAGGGAAAACGTACCCCTGATGACATCCGGGCCATCTTTCTCCTCCTGAGCTCTGATGGCATAGGCCCTGGCAGGCACTCTAGTATATGGCCTCTCAGCTGACTCGGATGCAGGCCTCAGTGATGGACCAGCTGCCTCAGATTTATCGAGCTTCCTACGCCTTTGTGGTGCAGAAGCAGGTTTGTCAGCTTGTGTTGGAGCAACTGTAGTAGTCCTCTTCGGACAATTCTTGATCTGATGTTCTGTTGATCCACACTGTAAGTATGCACCGGTCACTCACCAACAATCCCCCTTATGCCACTTCTGATAGTATTGACAGGTAGAAGATGCTGGGGCTGGTCCCCTAAACACCGTCCCTGGAGAGCTGCCCACTGATGGTGTGGACTGGCCTCTCCTAGGTGTGAACTGTGGTCTGGGCCCCTGAGACTGACCTTGACCCTGTGGTGGTCCTGAACTCTGAGCAGGAGGACCCTTACTCTTATTACTGGGAGCAGAAAATATACTAGACTGATCCGGACCCCTCTTCTGCTGTCTTTCCCTTCTATTTTATTCATTTATTCTGACCCTTTCCACTTTTAATGCAACATCTACTAGCTTAGCAAAATCTGTGATCTCCAATGTTGTTATCATAACTTTGATGTTGTCATTGAGCCCTTCTTCAAACCTTCTGCACCTCTCTGCCTCTGTAGCGACTATCTCCCTCCCATATCGGCCCAGTCTGACAAACTCATGCTCATATTCCACCACTGACAACTGTCTCTATCTTAGACTGATAAATTCCCTTCTTTGCTCTTCTAAATACACTTTGCTAACATATTTCTTCCTGAACTCTGTGAGGAAGAATTCTCAGGTGATCCGTTCTGGTTGCACCTTAGTGGTTACTGTGTCCCACCACTGATATGTATCATCCTGAAGTAGGGACACAGCACCCACCAGTTTCTGCTCGGGGGTGCAGTTTAGCTGTTTCAGCACTCTGATGGTTCTATCCAACCAATTTTCTGCTGTCATGGGGTCATCCTCCCTCTTCCCAAAAAAGTCCATAGCCCTATGCTTTCGCAGTTTCTCTAGATGAGATTTCTGTGGTACTGGTGGAGGTTGTGGCTGTGGTTGTGGTGGTGGAATTGCCCCCATCATTTGCCGGTAGAATTCAGTCATTTGCTGAAATAGCGCAAACTAAGGTTGGGCAGGTGCCTCAGCTACTGGTGGAGCAGATTCTCCCCTGCCCCTAGATTCAGCCCTTGGTGGAGCATGACTCTCCACCTCTTCATCAACTGCTCTTTGCAAAGTAGGATCCATATCCTAGTCAAAATAAGAAAACAAACAGATCTGCATTAGTGTCACTTCAACACTTACAAATGCAAAGCAATGGTGTGCACTCTATTTAGGCCCAAAAACGCCTAAACCGATGCTCTGATACCACTAAATGTGACACCCCTCACCCGTCTATAGTGTAGTCGAGCAAGATATGCCACTCAGTGTGCCGGAGCACCAATTCATATTTCTATTACAATTTATCCCTTTTAATTCATTTGTTTACAATTTTTGATAAATCTAAATTTTTACGCAATTTTTATAGAAAATCCGGCAGAGTGCCGGCTGTAAATTGAAAAAACAGTTCTTCTGAATCTGTTTAAAAACACTTCCAATATAATTTCCAAATCTAAACTCCATTATAAACACATATCTCAACTCAATCTCAAATCACAACACTATTTTCATAAAATTTTCTGTTCACTTCATCACTTGAAGCTCATTCATAAATATTTCTCAACATATCATTTATCAACATACATTATATAGAAAATTTCAAGAACGTGAAATTTCATATATTTACACCATCAAATAATTTCAAGAGTTTATAGTTACAATCCAAAACTAATACAAAATGCAAAGTACAAAATGCTACCCCAAAGTCCTAATGTCCTACCATGTACATTGCAGATGTGAGGTGACTCTGGACTCCAGATGCAGCTCTGAAAGTTTACCCTATCTGATGTCTGCTGGGCTCCCCAGCTAGGTCTCCAGTACCTGCGCATGGCAAAAGCGACGCGCTAAGCAATTCTGCTTAGTGGTGACAATATAAAATAAAATGAAATAAATAAAAATAAAAATAAGTATGCAGAATGTATATTTACATTTTTGGGTAGACTTAATTTCTGATATTTTTTTGTAGTATTATTTGATTAAAATTTGGTATTATTTATTATCATTGCCCGAGTAACCCATACTAGTCGACTGGATTAGATAAACGGGTAAACTGGCACTGAGTACTAAGTACCTCAGACCATCACACCATCGGTCACATTGTGTCTCCCGGTGTGCAACAGAACAGCTAATAAGCTGTAATAATCATCAGGGATCAAACTCGAGTGTAACAACTCAAATAACATAGCCAAAGGCTATTATGTCACAGAATGGCATGGGAAGCCATGAAACACAGAATGGCATAAAGCCATATACAGTACTGCTAACAGAACCCTATTGGCATGCCAACCTATCCAAACCAATCTTGCTAGGTATACTAGGGCATTTTATACTTTTAAGTTTCACAATTTTTGAAATTCAAGTTTTAGGGTTACTATTCCATTCATTAGTCAACAAAAATGTTGACTTTTGCATAGGCAATAGGTACATTGGTTTTAATACTCCCAACATACCACATTTTACATTCTAAATTTGTTGGTATTGATTGCCAATACCATTTCTAAACTTAATGTTAATTGGACAAAATTTTCAGTTTTCATGCTTTGTCTTTACTGTTCCATTAGTCATTTTTGTAGTGAAAATTTGGCAAAATGATCAACATGAAAGTTGTTCCTTATTTTGTCTAGTTGCATTTCCTTTTTTGAATCACTCCATTTGGAGTTTCGTAACTCAAGTTATGGCCCAAAAACAACAACTGGCCGGATTGAAATTTTTCCAGAATTTCTGGACTGACCAAATCTATAGTACATGAAACAGTGACTGTAACTCACTTTTTGAATATGTTCTAGTCATAATTTGAGTTAGGTTTCTTCATGAAAGTTGTTGGTCTATATCTCAGTTGTTGTTGGTAAAATTTCAGGTCAATTGGACCTTTCTACACTGAGTTATAGCCAAATGACAAAACACTGTTCATTTTGTCATTTTGCCCAGGCAGAATGCAGGTCACCCGGATTAGGGCAAACTTTTGGTCAACTTGATTTGGTTTTCTAAGAATGATTTCTCCATCAAAGTTGTGCAATTATGTGTCTAGTTTCATGTCCAATTGGCCTTGCACCAATTGAACCTCTACAATTTAAGTTATTGCTGCCCAAACCTACTGGACTCATGCCCAGTCCTATAGGTCACCTACGGCAGCCACACCAAACTCCAATCCCACTACACAATTCACTCCATTTTTGATTCAAACAGAACCAAATGGTCACTAATTGACCATTAGAACCTACTTTCATTATCACATGGTCAAGGTCTCATTTTCCACCCCAAACCCTAACTCACACATTACAATTCATGCATTATCATTGCATTTCTTCAATTCACTTACAAGATGCATATTAAGGGCAGCCACAATAGCATGTTAGCTCCATAGAATTCATCATAAGCATAACCCAACGAAGGCTGCCAAAATCTAGGGTTAGCATACCAATGGTATTCAACTATTTTTCTTTGTAATTTACACTCATTCAAAGTCCTTAACATGAATTTAAAGTGAAATTCAAAGTTAGGTAACAAACCTCTAATGGAGTCACTCTTCAAGTTTGTAAGAACTCTTCCACTTTGCTTCTTTTTGTTCCCAAAAGCTTCACTAGGATGTAAGAACAAATTTTTATGTTGCTAGGTTAGGGTTTTGTTGAGAAAAGACTAAGGAATTCAAGCTTTGTAAGCATGAAAATGGAGGAGGGAAAAGAGGAGCATGGGACGTCTTCTTGGGGAAGAAGAGTGGCTGCAGAAAATTTTCTAGAATTGTCTTTTTTCTGCCCATTTTATGTATTATAAATGTCTTCCTTTAATTTGATTGGCCATCCCTTTTTAATTACCTCATGCTTACATAAGCATGAGGCAATAACTCCCATTTTCTTTTCTTTTTTTGTTTACTTAATTTCAATTAAATTTTTAACAACATTTATTCATATTTTATGTTATATAAATTATTTATTTAATTGGACAAGTTGGCCAAAAATCATCTCTGAAGACGAAATGACAAAAATGCCCTCCGTTTGGCTTAACGAGCCAAAATTGTCTGTACCGATTGAAAAATTTTTCTAAGAATTTTGTTGGCATTCTAATGCTATAAGAATCTCAATGACCCTTCTCTGGAGTCCTAATAATTATTTTATAATTTTTCCCTCGGCTTTAGGGTTGCTAACGGCCTTCATCGTCACTTTCTCTTTGGGTTACTCATCCCTGGTGTTTCGGCTCGTTTAATCCTAGTGTATTTGGTTTCTAAAATTTTTTCTTGATTTTTATGAGCATTATTTAGTTTCATTATAAATCCTCACTATAGTCTATTTATAATTTCAAACATTCTATCTGTCCGAACTGACATTGGTCACTGGAACAGTAGACTATACGGACTAGCTAAAGTGAGGATGTTACAGAAAGTGTTTCCACTGCCAGAAGGATGGGCACTGAAAAAGGAACTGCCTAGAGTATAGCAATCTAAAAGAATGCAATGCCATGGTGAAAGCCAACTCAAGTTCAAAATATATTTGGCACTTAAGGTTATGTCATGTTGTAGAAGATAGGATTGCAAAATTGGAGAAAATGGGGATTCTATCCTCATTGGGCTCTGAGCCTACTCGAACTTATGAATCTTGCCTTTAGGGCAAAATGACTAGATCACCCTTTGTTGGACAAGGGCTAAGGGCTAAAAATATTTTGAAGCTAATACATAGTGATGTATGTGGTCCATTTAAGGAAATGGTTAGAGGCAGTTTTCATTACTTTATTACCTTTACTGATGATAAATCAAGGTTGGGTATTTGTATTTGATGAAATACAAACATAAATCCTTTGAAAAGTTCAAAGAATTTAAATCTAAAGTAGAAAATCAAACAGGAAAGAGTATTAAAGCTCTTCGATCAGATCATGGAGGTGAATATTTGAGTACTGAATTTGATGAATACTTGAGGGAGCACGGCATTGTTTCCCAGCTGACTCCTCCAGGAACGCCACAGCTGAATGGTGTATCTGAAAGGAGAAATCATACCCTATTGGATATGGTACGTAGTATGATGAGCTATACTGATATGCCAATCTCCTTTTGGGGATTTGCATTAGAATCAGCTTTGTATATTCTAAATAGGATTCCATCAAAATCAGTTTCTTCCACACCTTATGAGATATGGCATGGAAGAAAACCAAGTCTTAAGCATGTTAAGATTTGGGGTTGTCCAACTTATATCAAAATGCTGAACACCGATAAATTGGAAACCAGATCAGAAAAGGGTCGATTTATTGGATATCCAAAAGATAGTTTTGGATATTATTTTTATTTGCCTACATCACAAAAGGTTGTGGTGAGTAGAGATGCCACATTTCTTGAACAACAGTTTGTTCAAGAAGGAGGCAAAGGAAGGCAAATAGAGTTGGAATTGGAGAATTCTAACCAACTAATAGATCAGATGGATATAGATCCATCTAGTCAAACTACACCTGTTGATGAAACATCTATAGCTGTTCCTCGTAGAACAACCAGGGTATCTCACCCACCAGTGAGATATGGTTCCCTTCATGAAGAAGAACAAGAGTTGTCTACTCATGAAGAAATAGATCATAGAGATGATCCACTCACCTTTGAAGAAGCTATATCAGATATAGACTCTTCAAAAAAGGATTGATGCTATGAAATCCGAGATTGATTCCATGGATAAGAATCAAGTTTGGGATCTTGTTGACCCACCTGAAGGTATTGTACCTATAGGGAACAAATGGGTTTTCAAGAAGAAAATTGGTTCTGATGGAAAGGTAGAGACCTATAAGGCAAAGCTAGTAGCGAAAGGGTTTCACCAAAGGCAAAGAATCGACTATGAGGAGACTTTCTCACCTGTTGCCATGCTTAAATCAATTAGGATTCTATTAGCAATAGCTGCATACTATGATTATGAGATTTGACAGATGGATGTCAAAACATCTTTTCTCAATGGATACATTGAAGAAAACATTTTCATGGAACAACCTAGGGGTTTTGAATTCCAAGATGGTTCCAAGGTATGCAAGCTAAAGCGATCCATTTATGGGTTGAAGCAAGCTTCGAGGAGTTGGAACATCCGTTTTGATGAAGCCATTAAATCCTTTGGTTTTATCAAAAATGAGGATGAGCCATGTGTATATAAGAAGGTTAGTGACAGTGCTATCACTTTCCTTGTCTTATATGTTGATGGGTAATGACACAAGTATGTTAACAATTGTAAAGGTATGGTTGTCAAATACATTCTCCATGAAAGACTTAGGGGAGGCAACCTATATTCTTGGGATTCACATCTATAGAGATAGAGTGAAAAGAATAATTGATTTATCCTAAAGTCTATACTTGGAAAAGGTGTTAAAGAGGTTTAACATGCTTAATTCCAAGAGAGGATTGTTACCAGTGAGACATGGTATCCACCTTTCTAAAGAAATGTCTCCAAAGACACCTGAAGAAAGAGATAAGATGGCCAGGATTCCATATGCTTTGGCTATTGGAAGTTTAATGTATGCAATGTTGTGTGCTAGGCCGGATATCGCATATGCTGTTAGTTTAACTAGCAGGTATCAATCCAATATAGGTTTGGAACATTGGACAGCTGTTAAGAATATCCTTAAGTACTTGAGAAGAACTAAGGATTTATTCTTGATCTATGGAGATGGAGACTTGCAATTGGATGGTTATGCTGATTCTGATTTCCAATCAGATATCGATGATAGAAAGTCTACCTCTGGATATGTGTTCACTTGTAATGGAGGTGCAGTCAGTTGGAAGAGTTTCTAATAGAGCACGACTGCTGATTCCACTACAGAGGCTGAGTATATTGCTGCATCAGATGCTGCAAAGGAAGTTATTTGGATAAAGAAGTTCGTGACAGAACTTACAGTAGTTCCTTCCATTGAGTCAGCAGTTCCACTACACTGTGACAACAATGGAGCAGTCATACGGGCTAAGGAACCAAGGTCTCACTAGAAATCCAAACACATATAAAGGCGCTACCACATTATCAGAGAAATAGTTGGATGAGGTGATGTAGCCATGCAGAAAATAGCATTAGCTGAAAATCCAGCTGATCCATTCACTAAGCCTATGTCACAGACTCAGTTAGATCGACATCTTGAGAAGATGGATCTAAGATATTGTAATGAATGGCTCCAGTGCTAGTGGAAAATTGTTAGTAGTATGCCATAGAGCATATCATTTAGTATGTATATTGTACATGTTTTTATTAATAAAAGGCATTTCCACTTTTTCGTTAAGATTTTTATGTGTAATAGAAAAGGTCCATTGATATTTTGTTAGAAATTGTATTCTTAAATTGTTAAGAATATGAGTGACAGTATTTCTAGTGCAAAGTATCATAGATAGGTTCACAATTAAGGATACTTCATAATAAGGACACGACTTATCCAGAAAGATTGTATTCATGTTTGTTCCCAAGTTATTTACATGAGATATAAATAAGATGGAATGGTGAGTCTCATGCCATATGACAAACATGATAGGCACTTATACATGATAAGTAGGCCAAACCAGTGACACTTATGATAAGCACATGGAGTTTACTCTTGTCAATGTTTTGCCATAAATCATATCAGTGCATATAATCTTTAGACCTGAGATAGCACAGTTATCTTGTATATAGGTAGTTTGAGTTTGATACTGCTTTCATACTTGTACTGTGTATGGGTATATGGGCATGTGTTAGCTCCTACTAATTATATATGAAGGTAGGTGTTGATCAAGATGGAATCTGTTCCTCTAAGTAAATAGAGATAAAATCCTATGTTCATTTAATTGTTCTTGATATTTCAAGTTCCTAGCCAGGAAAGATAGATTTAATCAGAAAAGAGTTTCTAATGAGAAAAATTTTTTTAATCAAGAACTGGAATTAAAAGAGAACATAATATTCATAGCAAATGGAGTTGACATAAACCATGACTCCAGCTTGAGTTGGGATTTTGTAACAGAGAAATTTTAGTGCATGGTAACATATGATTATAGGTTCATTTAAGGTAAACCTTATTACTGATTGGGTGGCCATGGCATGCTATGCTAGGTGTTAACCATGGTCTATGTGGTGCATAAAATGATTTAGAGAAATCATTTATGGTAAGAAAGAGTTCTGATGATATTAAGAGTTGATATCATATCTCATTGCCAATTAGTGATGAGCCTAGTAAGTCACACACATACACAAGTTATCACCTAATTAAATATAATTTAATTAATTAATTAAAGAGTTTAATTGATTAATTAAATAGGTTTGGTTTGCAATTAGATTGCAAAGTCCCGAGCATGACTTGAAACCGAATCTAGATTATTGGATGTATAGTATATGTTAAATTTATATTTAAAGTGTTTAAATATGAATTTAATTAATGAGAAATTAATTAATAGAGATTAATTAATTAATTTATATTTGATATAAATTGATTAGAAGAAGAGAAATAATTATTTTGGGTTGAGAACTCAAAATTAAGACACATGGCATTTTAGTCATTTCACAGGGTGACATGTGGCACCATGAGATGGTGACACATGACATTATACATAAGTTTGCCAAATATCTTTTAATCATGTAAGATGATTAAAATTAAGATTAAATATAAGTTTGACACTTGGCACAATGTGATTGGGTCAATTAAACCTAGAACCAATGAGAGGGTGACATGTGGCAAGGGTTTAATGTGTTAACCTAGCTATATAAGTGTTGTTATGAAGAGAAAAAAAAATACAACCTGCAGCCTCTTTCTTTGGTGCCGCCACCCAAGAAGGTTTCTCTCTTCTTCATCTTCTTCTCTCATCTTTCCAAGAGATTAACAAATAATCTCTTGAATTAAAAATACTAGAAATTATTTCTAGTGTCCTATTTACATCTTTAATCTCTTAAAAGGCAGAACTTGATTTTCTAAATAATAGAAAAAGCTTTAGAAGCTGTTCAAGGGCTGTCATAGGTGTTCTTGATGTGGACAAGTTAGAGGGACAACATCTGGTGTCCTGAAGACACATCTCAAAGGCGCAAATACACTGCAGTGCATCAAGAGGTTAGTGTGTTTGTTTTTGATTTAATCTAGGGTTCTAAACTTAATCTGATTAATTTTAAAATCTTAAATGGCAAATACAGATCCAAAAACTTATTAAAAGAGTTTTAATATGTTGTTTATCATTGAATTCAAATAGATAAAAATAAATCTTCCATGATGCATGTGACCCTAGGTGAAAATTTTTGAATCAATGGTATAAACTTGTGTTTTTCACGCTTTTGTTCCTTCAATTTGAACATGGCTGGCTGGATTTGGTGTTACCCAGAATTATGGGCATTTTCTCGATATTGGCCATTTTTGTGTGTTGACTGCAGGTAAGTTTTTGGACAGCTTATGCTCAATTTTGGGTTTATTTTCTTCATGAAAGTTGTAGGGCTATGTCTCAGCTTTCTATCAGTGTAAAATTCAGGTCATTTGGACCTTCCTAGACCAAGTTATGGTCATTTACGTAACTACTGTTTATTTGGTAATTTTTGTACAGGGGCAGTGTGCCTAATTTCAGATTTGGTCTAATTGTTTACTAAGTTATGATTACTTTCTGGGCTTGATTCCTAAATGAAAAATGTGTCATTTTGTGTCTAGTTTCATTCTCAATTGGCCTTGTCGACACCATATTTTGGCCGATCCCCAAAGTCAACAAGACTTTGAAACCGATCCCCAGCACTAGGTCTCCCTGGGCCAGCCAATGACATTTCCGATTTCTCTTTATTTTTCTTTACCAGATGACCATATTTCCGAACTCTCCTTAAAAGGAATTGAATCAATGCTAAGTCCTAACATTCGTTAAAGCCCTGCCGATCTCTCAAATCATTTACCGATCTCTCAAACCCGCTGTCGAATTTCCGGACCCGTCGGGTATATCCCTGATCTCTGTTGATAAATGAAGTGAACTAGCATTAGATCTTTTCTTACCAGTTTTATTGCCGATCTCCTTTTCGGAAGATTAAGAGCTAAGGTTTTGGTTCGGTTTAACGAGGGTTCCGATCTTAAGTTTTCAAGTTAAATTTTGAATTTTAATCAAGTCCCGTTCAGCATTTCTTCCCCACCGATCTCATGCTTATTGTGCTTTCCGATCTCTTATACTTAGATTAATAATTGCATTTAGATACTTAGGCAATTCAGAGATTTTCCGATCACATCCATTCATTGAACAAAAGAGACATTCCATTTCATTTCATTTTTTTTTGTACAAGCTATCCCCCAGCCTGATTTACATTTTGCTCACTCTCTCTCTCACCCTCGGCTTCCTCCTCACTGTCCTCATCGTCGCCCTCAGGAGCCAGGTCGGCCATCCAGGAGAAGTCTTCTTCAGGGTAGCGCTTCTGGAGTTCAGCCAAGAGGTCCTTGTGAGCATTCACATAGGCTCCGGCTATTCCCGCCACCACCTCTTCGTCTCTCTCCTTCAGCTCCTCGTCTTTCTCCTTAAGCTCCTTATCCTTCGCCTTGAGTTCCTCTATAAGTTGAGTGACCTGAGCGGCTTTGTTGGCGTGAAGCGCCTGGACTTCCCTAAGAGCACGGTCCCTCTCAGCCAAAATATGATTCTGTTCGGCCAGCCTGTCTTCATGGAACTTTGCCCGTCCCTCGACTTGAGATATATAATCCCGAGCGGATGAGAGTTGGGATCGGAGGGAAGCCACTTCCTGATTCTTCTTCCCGATCTCCTTACCCAGACGCTGAATCTTTTCCCGAACCATGGTCTGGTTCACCAGACACTCCACGTTCAGGCTCATGGATCGAGTCAAGATATCATCGAGACCATTCCGGGATAGCCTGTCCCGATCCTCCTGAAAGAAGATGGTAGACCCCAGGACTTTGGCAAAATCGGGGTTCTCCCTAACAGTCCGGTTATTCTTCAAGGAGTCGATCAGTATTTGAGCACCACGAGAAGAGGTCCTCCCAGAAGCTTGAGTAGGCCCCCTTTCTGTGCTTGGAACAATTGGGAGAGGTGGAGGCTGCTCTTCCGTTCTAGAAGGAGATCGGACAGCTTCTGAGGTCGGCGGACCCGAAGGTTGAGGCGGGTCTCTTTGTATCTCCCCAGGCTCATGACCGGGTGTTCGAAGCATTTCCGAATGCTTCATCTCCTTTACTTTCCGGGAGATCTCTCTTTCCTTCTTCCGCTTCCTAGAACCCTCACCACCCGCCATACCTGCACAAAGAAAAGGTTAGTGAGATCGCTAAGGTCGTGAGAACTGAGATATAGAAAATACCAATGCCGAGGTCAGAGAGCGGAAGTTCGCGGTCTTGGCCGGTGAGCAATTGAATAGTCCAATGGTGCAGCTCGGCAGTCACCGCATCCAAACAAGAATACTTTTGAGTGGCGGCCTGACTCTTCAGATCCATCACTATTAAGCTTTCCTCCTGACTCAGGGTGATGTGCTTCGGAAGCAAGGGCCCCTGGTACCACCGCCACGGGAAGTCCTCAAAGCGGCTCGGATCTTTGCTCCTCGTAATGAAGAAACGTTCTTCCAATTCTTAAGGGATGAGGGCAGATCGGAAAAGAGCCCGCAATGAGGCTTCACCGAAAGAACCAAATGTTCGTCATCCTTTCGGCGAGTTAGTCTGTGCAGCTCGGCGAACACCTTAGCCGTAGGTCTGATTCCCTTAGCTCGGCATAGACCTCGGAAGGCTACCAAGATCCGCCACGAGTTGGGGTGAATTTGAACAATGCATGCTCGGTGAAGTTTTAGGACCTCCTTATAGAAATCGTCTAGAGGGAACCTCAGATCGGCCTTTAACTGTTCCTCGTACACCATAACCATGTCATTCTCTTCAAAGGAGTGATCGACACGAAGATCGCCGTGGCACTTGATTAGCTCGTACGAATCAGGCCGAATGTTATATTCTTGGCTAAACGATTGCAGATCGGATTCTCGAAGAACCGACGGTAGCTCGTCTATAGGGAGAGTCTCTCTCCCTGAAGAAGGTGCAAGCCTAGATGGTATGACCCGCCCCCGAGTTGGAGCGGAGGCCCTGGGAGGTTCTTGTTGAACGCTTGGCCCGACTGCCTCTTCGTCATCAGACGACCATGAGAACTGAATGGAAGGAGGGCTCGCCGCTCTCTGACCTTCGGCACCGCTCATTTTCAAAAGGAATAAAGAACTTAAACTAAAAAAGAAGATCAAAGCCCTTACCGAAGTCTGATCAGCGTCGGAAGAACTTGAGAAAACGAGAGAACTTCGAAGTTGTGAGCAGGGGATTGAAAATGGAATAAGAGAACAACTGGCTAACCCTCCCACCCCTATTTATACTAGTCCGAGCATTTAATGCTCGCAAGGTTCTAGGCAGCGCATCAATTGGTGGGACTCGACAGCTGTTCTGACACTTCTCTCAAATATCCGAATGTTCTGAGATCAGTTAATTGGAGATCGGCATAATAAGTTAAATATTTTGAATAAAGGATCAGTTAAGTGTCATTCAGGTAAAGAACTAGATCGGATAATCACATTAGAGATCGGAAAATAATCAATGCAAAAATAAATAAGATGATAACCGACAAAATAAAGTCTTTATTTTCAAAAGATCGGATTACATCATTTGGGCGATCTCTAGGGATCGGATTACATTAAAATTGGATCACATCATTTCTGTGATCTCTAGAGATCGGATTACATTGAAAACAAAATACATCATTTGGGCGATCTCTAGGGATCGGAATGTCACATTGTGATCGATCAAAGGGTGTCACCGACGTAACCGAGGCGCCGGAACACCCAATGTGGAGGAAAGCCGTCGAACACCCAATGTGATGAGAAGCGAATGAACTCGATTGAGCGACTCGAGATCGGTGCAACCGAGGTCCGCAATACAGATCGGTCAAATCCAGTTCTCTCACCATCGTCAGTTAAGGTCATTCGATCACCGGGATCGTAAATTTTCAGTCGGTGAGTAAAGAAGTCCATCGGAAGAAGATCAAAGCCACAGTTGTAGTCGGAACTTCCGCCGGAGCAGCTAGAACAGGAAAAGTAAGAAGGAAGAGAGGAAAATCAGATGAAGGACATGTCTCTCGACAGTGGGTATATATAGGGAAAATGAGCATTTATTGTCGAGCGTAAAACGGCTTAACGCCTCGAGAATCAAGGGGAAATTAATGCTTTGACCAGACCGGACCAGAGAAAAGGAGAGATCGGAATAATAGATCGGAAGACGGGAGATTAACATGAGAGATCGGAATAGGAGCGTGTCAAGGAGAGGGATCAGAAGACAAAAGGAATGAGACAAATCCCGAATAACCGTTGTCAGAATCAGAGCCGAGGTAGTTAAAGCGTTGCAGGCGAGATCTCCACCGCACGCCTAAGAATCGCCCGCAATCTTGCGACAGTGCCGTGGTATGTCATGACATCCCAGACATTCCAATCTCCACCGTTGATCCCACTTGTAAGGACAAACCCGGAACCCTTAGATCAAGAGAGAAGACGACAATACCAGCGTCTTTCGCTCTTAGCCCTCAGATCGTTCCGGACAAGGAAATTTGGACCGTCAGATGGAAAGAAGAAAAGGACAAATATTATGAAGAGTGATCTCAACCATTCGTTTTGATTCTCTTTAATTCCTGAACCTCCGATCATGTCCTTCGAAATCTTGACCCTCCATCTCCCTCAAAATAAATCCTGACCCTTCACGAAGAGCACCCGATTCCTATAAATACCTGCATAAAAACTGTTCAACGGACGGACGGAAAAATAGACAAGAGGCTGTTATTATAGTAGAGGAACTCTGAAAGTTCATTTAGTTTGTTACTCTGCTACTTAGAAGTGTCGATTAAAAAGACTTTTGAAACTAGTTTTCTGAAGTGTTTTCTTGAAGAGATTCTGAATACTGGAACTCTACATTTCCAGTTTGTTCATTATCTGGTCATACTCTCACTTTCTGCCTTTTATCATCTCTGTTTTCACTGTCCAAGCTCAACTTCATATCACTCGGTTCTTTCTATCTTGATCTGATCGCATTTTAGCTAAGTACCCTCCAGTTCACGAAGAACACCACCCTCAGGCCAATCAATCCGTTGCCTTATCACCATTCGACACCCCATAGTTATTTCAATAAAATTGGCTCCTTACAGGTAAGAGCTCAGTTTTATTAAGTGCCTATATTTACTTTCCGCATTTTCTTTGTTCTTCTTACATCTGTGACTTTCTTCAAGATTACTTTTGCACAAACGATCCCTAAAGAATGACACTCCCAAATCATCTCTTTAGTGATCAGTTCATTTTTATTAATCTTTATCATTTCTGAAAGCAAGTTTTCTAACTCCTAGTAGTATGTAAATGGTTGGGTAAACGTAGGTAACTGCAACTTAGAGGTCTCTTTTAAAAGAAAAAAACATGAATAACACGTCAGGAAGATAGCCAAACTATTAGGCTGACGTAAACAGCAATTCGGCAAGATGTCACAAAGAGAAATAGAACCAAAGTAAACAAAACAGAATAGATCGGATGTTAATAGATATTGGTAAAATGACTACATGAAAAGGTCAGTGAATCAAGTTTAGTGTTCCCCGTTCAGCCACAGGATATCCAGAAACCTTATCCCCAGCATTTTTGAATGCCAGAATTCTTAGTTTTAGGTTCTTAGGACCCGTAGCTGTGGTTAAATTTTTAAAGGTCGGAAAAGTCTTTGTCCGAGTCCCGTCAAAATAGAAGAGGTCGGAAGAGTCCTTATCCTATCCTTGCCTAAAATTTTTAAATCAACAGTTAAAGGAGATCAGAGGAGAGTTCTTATCTGGTTTCCAACCCGAAATCCCAATAAAAGAAGATCGGAGGAGAGTTTTTATTCGGTCTCCAATCCAAAAATCTCAATACTCTTAAAGGAGATCGGAGGAGGGTTCTTATCCGGTTTCAAATCCAAAATTTTAATGAACCATTAAAGGAGATCGGAGGAGAGTTCTTATCCGATCTCTGATCCAAAATTTTTAATACATATTTAAAGGGATCGGAGGAGAGTTCTTATCCAGTCTCCAATTCAAAACCCCAATAAATATTCAAAAGAGATCGGAGGAGAGTTCTTATCCGATCTCCAAATCAAATTTTAATAAATATGCAGAATAATCTCGCAAACAAAAGACATAACTCAACTTCAACTCACTAAGGTTGTCTCATTTACTTATGTATCTGGGTAATCCAAATGGTGAGAAAGCAAATATTCCCCTATATCAGAAGGGTAACATATTCATTCGAGCCTTCCTAACTATCAAATTTGAAAGTGTAAAGTTAAATCTACTTACCCTTGTTAAGGGACGAGGTGAGGTGCCTAACACCTTCCCCACCCGTTTACGGACCCCGAACCTAGAATCTCTGTCTTGAAGTGGTTTCATTTTTAATTTATTTCCCCAAATGGTTTTCTTTAGTTTCCCTCAAAACTAAGGTGGTGACTCCTCACTCTTTCCCACTTCGGTGAGTGATCGTCTAGGCGACCGCAAAATCCCATTGCGACAGCTTGGCGACTCCGCTGGGGATCACTGTACCCCGGTCTAGTGGTCCAAAAGTAGATTTAATTTTGTCCGATCAAATTATAGTTAGATAGGCTCATTCGGCGATATTGTATGCGTTAATTATTATTGCTGCTAACTATTTTGTTTGTTTTACCTGTCCTATTCCTTACAGTGCTCTTCCTTTCAAAAAAAGGGAAAAGGGGAAAAATGGAAAAACAAAATCCCCCTAAATTGGGAAGAGGTAAAGGTGTCCCTTCACACACTGAACACTCACACAATGTCCTCACACACTATGGTCCTAACCCGGGCTTTCTTACCCTTTTAGGAAAGTAGGAGGGGGTCATGTAGCGGTACCCGTGGGTTTTACCCCGTTAGTATCCGTGAAGGCTTCTGCTCAAATTGAAACTCGTTCTATTCACCGTGATACCCGTGGAATTTTCCCGATAATATCATGGGGGTAGAATGGGGCTCTACTGTTCTGATGAGGGCAATTTGGGAACCTGTGGCTTTTAGAAAGTTAGATCCTGAGCTAAACTATCACCATAGTTGAAAGCCGTAGTGAACTACCTTATAAGATAGAACTATCCAGATAGGTAGCACTCACCCGGTATTAGGAGTCTCCCTACTATAGGACAAAAGGGGCATACTTACTCTTACCCTATTCTGCTTTAATTTCCTTTTGTTCAATTTTTTTTTTTGAGGGTAATCTTGAATCCTACTAGAACACCTACACATTTTCCTACTTTGATAAATATGTACGTGTCACCCTGTCAACAGTATGATTCAAAATTACCCCAATTTGTCTTACTAACGAATTTTCCATGAGCATTACCAAACCAAGAATCAGAAAAGGATAGGCATCATTTTTATCATGGCATCCTCGAGTCGATCGCGAGAAGAGGCTCGTGAGCTAAACTTTGGTCCAAATCAGCTCATAGGTCGGTACCCTCGCAAAATGATGTTTCCGAGGCACACGCTAGCTCAATACCTTCACTAGATCTGGATAAAATAGAGGTCAGAATGAACAACCTCGAGGGTCTGTCTAATGGATGGAGGTCGCTTCCCGATCAGTCAAGGTACGATTTGAAGAGAAGTACGGGAGGATTGCAACCTTAATGCAAGTCAAGGTCCAAATCCGGCATTAAAAGCCATGTTGTCGGTTTGGAATCCTAAGTGCACGGTATTCTCTTTCAATGAAATTGATACGGTCCCACTATGGAAGAATATCGGGCATTCTTTGGGGATCCCATACTCATTGCGAGCAGGATCTACTTACACCTCGAGCATAGGCGGACACAGAAGCGGTTGGCACATATGTTGGGTTCTCCCCGGAGAAGTAAAGTCCAAAGAAAGCGCCAAGGAAAAACACATGGTTGGTATTGGACAAATCTCCAGAAAAGTTTAGATCAATGCCTCCAAGAGAAACAGTGGGACCGGCTTGATAGCTCTCGCTTTGGAATCTACTGATGCGATTACATTCCGGGGCTATTGGGGATCATCACTTGCGACAAAGGAGGTATTTTGGACAATAGAAAGCGGGGATCAATCCGATACCAGCAATTCTTGCAGAAACCTTGTTAACCCTAACTTACTGCAGACAACAGGGGAAAGGGTCCATTAAGTGTTGCTCTCAGTTGTTATACCTCTAGACTATCAGTCACATGTGTCCCGTGGAGACAAAAGGATTGACTTGGTACTTTGACCAGCCTCCCATTGAGAAGATGATCCGGTTAGTGATCAGCCCGAAGAATGAAAAACAGTGGTGGGAACGGATTTTGAGTTTCAATAGCCATGATTACTGTTGGAGGAAGCTGTGGACGTCAAGCCAACCTGTTTTGATTGGTATAGGGGGTATTCAATCGGTGTCCCTGATCGGAGTAACCGGATACACAAGTTACACTCCGGCATTGGTAATGAGGCAGTTCAGCTCAACACAGTCTGTGATCAACATTGAAGAATACCACCAAGGTCGCTTCTACCACGAGCTCAAAGGAGAAGAAGGGTTGAAAAAGGCTCGCAAATCTTGGGAAAACGTCACTCTGATGGAGAGATCGCCTAAAGGCCCAAGCACCTCGGGCGATTATCTTAAATGGAGGGCTGACAGGGACCGAGAACATTCAACTGTGAAATTCGAAGACAGCAACCCGCTCCGAGATGTCCTATTAGAAGAAACGAATGGCCATCTGGATGACTCACTACGAGAGGCTAATACTGAGAACTCACAACTGCAGGAACAAATAAAACAGCTGAAGGACCAACAATAGAAACTTAAAAGAAGAGTAAGAAGACTTAAGGAAGAGGTAAGGGCCGAAAGGATGGGGTTCGAGGAGCAAGAGGTACAGTGGGAAAGGGAAAGAGACTCTCTCCAAGCTGAGGTAAAAGAAGCGAAAGTACAGAATAGTAAGTTTCAGGAAAAGATGAAATACCAAGAGGTACTCGTCGAAGAATATAAGCAAGAAAGTAAGAAGAAGAAGCTCGAATTGAAAGGACAGGCACAACTCATCGACGATATCTTGAAAGAGTGTGCTAAGGAAAGAAAGGAAAGGGAAAAACAAACTGCTCTCTATCAAGAGTTGAAAGAGAATGTGGACCAGCTGGAAAGAACGATAGCACGGGGAAAACAAGAATTATTACCTGAATCCGAGTATGCCCTGAAAGCATTCGATCCTGCCAAGCAAGAAGAAAGGTTATATGAGTATCTCAGAAAATGTCATCTCATTATAAAGAACCTCCCAGAGCCTAGGCCGATGTAAAGAATATGGTGTACAAATTATTCAGTTAATGAAATGATTTTTGGATCATTGTTTAGTAAATTTGTGAATGAATAATATGACTCCCGTAGGAAGTCCCTCGCTAGGGTTATGTGAATTATTGAATGCGCTATATGGGCAGGTATCATAAATGCGCATTCAATCCCGTCGTCCATGATCGGACTATCGAACGATGCCATGATAAAGTTGATGCGATTATCCTTTTTGCAGATTCCCAACCTGGCTCTCAAATGCCACTGTATCCTTCGTCCAGACCAGAACTTTTAGTTTCTTTGCAAAATTTAAAATTCATTTAATTTTTTTTTTTACCCTTACAGGAAATCAATATTGCTTCTAACAACGCAAGTCTGACCAAGCACACGGTTCAACCCCAGCGAGTGTACTTAACAAGATCTCGAACAAGAAGACTAATGGAAGACTAGGAACAAGTACAGAACCTACAGGAGCAAGTGTCTGAACTAAAAGACCAGGTTTCAGAACTTATGAAGATGATGAGGGAGATGTCCCAAAATAGGCCCACTTCAGACCCTAACCTACCATTACCTCCCCCACCTCCTACAACGGTTGATTCTCACTACGCTTCAACCTCCTTCACTTTCCAGCCATCAATCCCAGACCCGACAGTCACTGTCAATTCGGTGACCATAAATAATGACCTACCTTTTTCCTATTACCCGGCTATCTCAAATGCCGAGCCTCACCCTTCAATCCTGATCCCTCCAGTTTACTCCACCCCTCAGCTCCCAGTTGGAGGAGCTTATCATACGGTGGAAGGAGAACATAGGGCGAGAGAAAACGAGAAACTATCGGCTCTTGAAGAAAGACTGAGAGCAATATAGGGGCTGAACATGTATGGTTCGATCGATGTGTAAATCCGAGATTGGTGCAAGATGTGGTGGTACCACCCAAATTCAAGGTTCCGGATTTCGACAAGTACACCGGAAACTCAGATCCCCGCATCCACCTGGCAACCTACATTGCCAAAATGTCTGCCTTAACAGAAGACGATAGACTTCTCATTCACTTCCTTCACGAGAGCCTCTCCGGAGCGGCTCTGAGATGGTGCATACAATTGGACAGGAGCAAGCTGCACTCCTGGAAGGATTTAGCCGATACCTTTCTGAAGCAGTATAAATTCAATTGTGATGCGGCACCCTGAGGAGGACCTCCAACCTGATACAGAAAGACCGGGAAGGTTTCAAGCAGTATGCCCAACGATGGAGGGAGAAGGCTGCAGAAGTATATCCTCCGGTGACCGACAATGAACTCTGCTCCCTATTCATCGAAACATTGAAGGCTCCCTACTTCAACCTGATGATCGGCAATACCTCCAACGACTTCTCGGATATCATCCAAGTGGTGAGAGAATTGAAGCTAATCGAGAATAGGAAGACTACAGGAGTTGGTGAGAACCACATGAAGAAAGGCGCGACTTTGGCAAGAAGAAGGAGGGTGATGTGCACTCTGTCACCCGTCAGAATAAATACTCCCAGTTTCCCCAAAATAATTACCGGCCATATCCTTCTTCTCATGGCCAAACCATCGCCAACATTCCACCTCCTTTCCCTAATTATCCGCAACCACGAGCACAATATCCCCCACCTACAAATTTTCAACCAAGACCACCTCCTCCTCCCGTTCAACCAAGACCACCACAAAACAACCCGAGACCTCCAAGGAACCCTGATCCACCTCTTCCCCTCCCTCTCAGTGAAATATATCGATACCTTGTCGGTATAAACCAAATCGTACCAGTCCCCTTAGACCCAATCCAGCCACCATACCCCAGATGGTATGATGCCACTGCCCGTTGTGAGTACCATGGAGGGGCACAAGGGCATTCAACTGATAACTGCGGGGCACTCAGAGGGAGAGTGCACGCTTTAATCTGAAATGGGTGGTTGAAGATCGAGGGAAATGGTTCCCTCCCCAACGTTACCTCAAACCCACTGCCTAACCATAATACGGGCAGTGGTGTAAATATGATAGAGTCTAAGGGAGAAGGATCAACACCAGAAGTGGATAAACTGGTTCCTTACTTTAAGGAGTTTTTTGCTGTAGCAATGAGGGAAGGCTACCTTCGCCCTCAGGTAGCAGGATTCGAAGAGAGTACGGGGTGTCCTTACCATGGAGGGACAGCTGACCATGAGCTGCGAGATTGTGAGGGGTTCAGGCAAGAAGTCCGGAACTTATTGTCTCTTAAGGTTCTGAGATGCCAGACAAGGCTGAAGACGGAAAAGGGAGTGAACACCACTGGATACAGCCAGAATGCTTCTACCTCCAAACCCAGAATCACCTTCTCACCCCCGGTAGCCTCACCACCGGTAACGGTTATCCGAACTCCACCTCAGCTCCCCGTCGCCAATACTCACGCTATTATAATTTCCGAGTTTTCACTCAGGAAGCGTCAAGTAGTACCTCGGCTCATGGTCTTGTTTCACCTCCGGCACCACCAAAACCATGTTTCGCTCCTCATGAGCACTTCAGGATGACTTATGCCGACTCGCCAAAGAACATTACTCCCTGCACTGGGCCTCACCAAGATCACAACAAAGCCCTCTCCACCTGAGCAAGAAGTCGAGTTTATAACTCGAAGTGGGAGGTGTTACGGGAACGAAGAAAGAGAGAGGAGAAAAGGGAAAGTAAAAATGGGAGAGTCATCAAGAAACACGGAAGAGGAGGTTGAGAAAGCAGGGGAAGTAGAGCCTGTTGAGCACAAGGAAGATGAAGAACTGCTGCTCCAAATAATGAAACAGAGTGAGTATGATGTAGTGGAGCAATTGAGGAAGACACCTGCCCGAATTTTACTGTTATCACTGATCCTGAGCTCTGAGGTCCACCGACAAGCCTTGCAGAGAATCCTGGATCAAGCCTTTGTGAACCCCGACATCACATCGGGACAGTTTGAGAAGATAGTAGAACAAATCCAGGCTTCCAACTTTGTAGCCTTTTCTGAAGAGGAGGTAGATCCCGCAGGTTCAGGGCACAATAAAGCTCTACATGTAACTGTGAAGTGTAAGGGTTGTATAGTGGCCAAGGTTCTCATCGACAACGGATCAGCCCTCAATGTACTGCCTAGCGCTACCTTAGCCAGACTGCCAGTCGACCAATCATATATACGTCAGAGCGCGATGGTGGTAAGAGCCTTTGACGGTACAAGGAGAGAAGTACTGGGAGACATTGACTTGCCAATCCAAGTCGGTGCATGTACTTTCAACATCACGTTCCAGGTGATGAACATTGAGCCGGCTTACATTATGCTGTTGGGAAGGCCGTGGATCCATTCTGCGAATGCTGTTCCTTCAACTTTGCACCAGAAGATCAAATACATTAAGGACGGCAAAATCATCACTGTAAGGGGTGAAGAAGCCATATTGGTTACCAAGCCGCCATCACTTCCTTATGTGGAAGCGGCCGAGGAGTCATTGGAGAGTTCTTTCCAGGCCCTTGAATTGCAAGACAACGGAAATGAAGGGGCTATGGCTATGGCGGCCAAGGTGATGTTAAGGAATGGGTATCAAGAGGGGAAAGGCTTGGGCACCACACTGCAAGGAATCGTGGAACCCATACCGGCTATTCAGAAGGTAGGCCGTTGTGGTTTGGGATATGAGGAGGATGCCCTCGTGGATGGGCGATTCTGGATGAGGAAAATACTTCGGGATCAGAAGTTCGATCAGAAAATGGGAAAGATGAAAGTAGTCCCGAGAATCACGGAGATCTTCACCAAGCCGGTCATTCAACATCCGGCAAACACAGAAGAATCACCCGATGATCCATCCATCGATGTCATCCAACTGGACTCCTTATATGAGACCCTAGTATCGCCAATGGCTGAGGGGCAGGAGCTTGACAACTGGACAACAGAGGATATCCCTGTACTCAATCTCGAGTAAAGTACCTTTGGTTATCAACACTTGATCATTTTGTCCTTGGTGACAAGTGTAATATTGTAAATGGACCTTTTCTTATGGCATTAATATTAATGAATTGATAGCGCATTTTAAATCCAATACTCTCTTTCTTTCCTTTTTAATTCCATCCTTATAACATGTTCTATTCTTTATTCATTCAGGACCATTCATCAATTAACACCTAATAATCCAATAGACTCAGAAATCCCTCTGGTTAATTTTGAAATCCCCATAACCGCCATTACTTCAAGTGATTCTGAGGAAGAACTTATGCAAGAAGACGGTGAAAAGGATGAGCCCTCCCTCGTGCCTTGTAGAGACGAGACGCACACAATAAACTTGGGCACGGAAGAAGTAAAAAGGGAACTTAAGGTAGTAGAGAGTGAAGAATTGGGAGATATGATCAGTCTGCTTAAAGAATTCCTCGATGTATTTTCTTGGAGCTATGATGATATGGTGGGTTTGGACCCTCAGATAGTAGCGCACAAAATTCCCTTAATTCCAGGAACGATTCCGGTGAAGCAGAAACTAAGGAGAATGAATCCCGACACACTGCTCAAAGTTCGGGATGAAGTCAAGAAACAGTATGACGCCGGGTTCTTGGAAGTGGTCAAATATCCCCAATGGGTGGCTAACGTCGTCCCGGTAATGAAGAAAAACGGAAGAGTCAGGGTGTGCGTTGACTACCGGGATCTTAATAAAGCTAGCTTGAAAGACGATTTCCCTCTCCCCCACATTGATGTGTTAGTTGACAATGCTGCGGGATTGGGCAGGTGTTCGTGTATTGATGGGGCATCAGGGTACAACCAGATCCCGATGGATGAAGAAGACAAGGATAAAACTGCTTTCATCACTCAATGGGGAGTATTCTGCTATCGGGTCATGCCCTTCGAGTTGAAAAATGCCGGGGCTACTTACCAGCGTGCAATGGTCACATTATTCCATGACATGATGCATAAAGAAGTGGAGGTATACGTGGATGATATGATCATCAAATCCAGGGGAGAAGAGAGCCACGTTCAGGTGATGAGGAGGGTATTCGAAAGGCTCAGGAAATACCACTTGAAGCTGAAACCTGCTAAATGCATATTCGGAGCTAAATCGGGGAAGTTGTTGGGATTTATAGTAAGCGAGAAAGGGATAGAAGTAGATCCAGACAAAGTTCGAGCTATTCAAGAAATGCCCTCCCCAAAAACAGAAAGGGAGGTGCGCAGTTTTCTGGGAAAGCTGAACTACATTTCGAGGTTTATTTCTAATCTCACTGCCAAAGCCGAGCCTATTTTCAGACTACTCCGGAAGAACAACCCTACCCAATGGGATTCGGATTGTCAAAAGGCTTTCGAGACAATCAAGCAGTATTTGTCAAACCCACTAAGATTGGTCCCGCTTTGTGGCAGTGTGCCTCGATCCTGTACATGGCACCCAAATGTAATTCTATGGGATGTGTTTTGGGACAGCATGATGATACCGGCCGAAAAGAGAGGGCCATTTATTACCTGAGCAAGAAGTTCAATGATTGTGAGTCAAGGTACTCTTTCTTAGAAAAGACTTGCTGCGCGTTAGCCTGGACAGCAAATCGCCTCAAACACTACATGTTGAATCACAAGACATGGCTTATCTCCAGGATGGATCCTATCAAGTATGTATTTGAAAGCCCATTCGTGCCAGGTAGGATAGCCAAGTGGCAGGTTATACTCTCCCAATATGACATAGTCTATATGACCCGGAAAGCGGTGAAAGGTAGCGTGATTGCTGACCTAGCGTAAAAATCCTATCCGTGATTATGAAGCTCTAGATTTTGAGTTCCCTGATGAGCACATTAATGAAGTAGACTGCGAAGAAGGGGGGCCAGCCGATGTATGGGAAATGTATTTCGACGGAGCTGTCAATTTGTCAGGTAATGGAATTGGAGCAGTATTGATATCCCCTGATGGGAAGCACTTCCCAATAGCTGTCAAGTTGAGGTTTGACTGTACCAACAATGTCGCAGAGTATGAAGCTTGTGTGATGGGTCTACAAGCTGCTATCGAAATGAAAATCAGAAAGTTGGAGGTGTACGGAGACTCGACTCTGATAATCTATCAAGTCAAGGGAGAATGGCAAACTAAGGATCCCAAGTTGATCCCATATCAGAAGTACTTACTGGAGCTAATCAAGGAATTCGAAGAAATCTCTTTCACTCATCTTAGCAGAGACAAGAATCAATTTGCTGATGCTTTAGCTACTCTGGCCGTTATGGCTCAAATGGAAGAAGGGCAGACAACTCAAGCATTGAGGGTCAAAGCAAGGGATGAGCCAGCTTATTGCTTCATGATTGAAGAAGAGCCCGATGGAAAGCCCTGGTATCATGACATCCTGGTCTCATCAGAGAACTGCAGAATTCCCTTTGGGGGCAAGCAAAAATGAAAAGAAGATGATTCGAGATTAGCATTGGGGTACTTCCCAAAGGAGAAACCCTATACAAGAGGAGCTCCAACGGTGAATTATTGAGATGTGTAGATGCAAAAGAAGCAAAGAGAATCCTCTTTGAGACTCATGAGGGGAATTGCGCAACCCATGCCAATGGGCATATGATGGCTAAGCAAATCATGCGACGTGGGTATTTTTGGACCACAATGGAAAAGGATTGCATCGAGTACTTCCGGAAATGCCATAAGTGTCAGATCTATGCAGATCCGATAAATGTGCCACCTCACAAGTTGTTTAACCTCGTCTCACCATGGCCTTTCGCAATGTGGGGCATCGATGTGATTGGTCCCATCAATCCCAAGGCATCCAATGGGCACATATTCATCCTTGTGGCCATCGACTATTTCTCCAAGTGGGTCGGGCAACGCCATACGCCACATCACACGTAACACGTTTCTCAAATTCTTCAGAAGCAATATCATCTGCCGGCATGGTCTCCCGAATGAAATTGTCACTGATAATGCCAAGAACTTGAATGGTCCGAAGATTCAGAAATTATGTGATCAATACAAAATCCGGCATCTCAATTCCTCCCCGTACCGTCCCCAGATGAATGGAGCAGTAGAAGCCGCGAACAAAAATCTAAAGAGGATAATCCGGAAAATGACGGCCACCTATAAGGATTGGCATGATATGCTTCCCTACGCTCTTCACGCATACCGAACTTAGTGAGAACCTCAGCAGGGCAACTCCATTCTCGCTGGTCTACGGCATGGAGGCAATATTGCCCATTGAAGTTGAAATCCCTTCCCTAAGAATCCTGAAGGAGTCAGGAATTAATGAGTCAGAATGGATTCAGTCGAGGTTGGAACAGTTAAACTTGCTTGATGAGAAAAGGTTAGCAGCGGCATGTCATGGGCAATTATATCAGAGGAGAATGGCTAGGGCATTTGATAAAAGCGTTCGCCCACGCGAATTCCAACCCGGGGACTTAGTTCTGAAGAAAGTCTTTGTCGAACCAAAGCGATCCACGGGGCAAATGGTCACCAACATACGAGGACCCTATGTGGTTAAAAGGCATTTTCCGAGGAGCCTTGATCTTGACCCAAATGGACGGCGAAGAGTTTCAGAGACCTGTGAATGCCGACACTGTCAAGAGGTATTATGCATAAACGAGTGAAGGATGAAAACCCGAAAGGGCGTCCAAAAAAAAAAAAAAAAAAAAAAAAAACTTGGGGTGAAAACCCGAAAGGGCGTCCCAAGAGCCAAAATGGAGAAATAAGGAAGGGGGTATGGAACCAAGGATGGAGAGGAAACCGTCACGGCATGGGACTTCAGAGAACTTGAAATAATGGCAGTTAAAAGACTTCAAAACCAACTATAAGGAATATGTGAGATCTATCCTTGTACCCTTCCTTTTCCTTTGAAAGTCTATCCCTGTTTTTCTTAAGGCCATAATAAAGTCATACTTTATTCCTTCTACTTTTGTTTTCCTGTTCACTCACTTTTAATACTATCCTTTCTCTTTGTTTAATGTGCTATTAATTAGTTAAATTTTTGCCATAAGATTTGAATTCGAAAATTGATAACCTCACGTACTTTATTATGAGATTTGCAGGGAATGGCCTTCAAAAAAAAAAAAAAAAACAACTAGGAGTGAAAACCCGAAAGGGCGCTTCTGGTCGAATGGACAAAAAGAAAGTAAAAACCCGCAAGGATGCTTTCCGTAAAATAAGAAGAAAGTCGGGAACAGAGGAGGGGCATTTGAAGAAATGGGGTCATAGGTCAAGTCTTGCAACTTCTTTTCCGTTAATCATCGGCCTTCGGTATCTTGTTAAGTACACTTCATCGGGGAAGAACTTCATGTGTCAGGGTTAGACTTGCCTTGTAAGTTGATTTTAATTTCCTGCAATTTAAATTTCTGTTATCAACCTCTGGTTCCTTGATCTAAGTTGATTTTAATTTCATGCAATTTAAATTTCCTGTTATCAACCTCTGGTTCCTTGATCTAAGTTGATTTTAATTTCATGCAATTTAAATTTCCTGTTATCAACCTCTGGTTCCTTGATTTAAGTTGATTTTAATTTCATGCAATTTAAATTTCCTGTTATCAACCTCTGGTTCCTTGATCTAAGTTGATTTTAATTTCATGCAATTTAAATTTCCTGCTATCAACCTCTGGTTCCTTGATCTAAGTTGATTTTAATTTCCTGCAATTTAAATTTCTGTTATCAACCTCTGGTTCCTTGATCTAAGTTGATTTTAATTTCATGCAATTTAAATTTCCTGTTATCAACCTCTGGTTCCTTGATCTAAGTTGATTTTAATTTCATGCAATTTAAATTTCTGTTATCAACCTCTGGTTCCTTGATCTAAGTTGATTTTAATTTCATGCAATTTAAATTTCCTGCTATCAACCTCTGGTTCCTTGATCTAAGTTGATTTTAATTTCCTGCAATTTAAATTTCCTGTTATCAACCTCTGGTTCCTTGATCTAAGTTGATTTTAATTTCCTGCAATTTAAATTTCTGTTATCAACCTCTGGTTCCTTGATCTAAGTTGATTTTAATTTCATGCAATTTAAATTTCCTGCTATCAACCTCTGGTTCCTTGATCTAAGTTGATTTTAATTTCCTGCAATTTAAATTTCTGTCATCAACCTCTGGTTCCTTGATCTAAGTTGATTTTAATTTCATGCAATTTAAATTTCCTGCTATCAACCTCTGGTTCCTTGATCTAAGTTGATTTTAATTTCCTGCAATTTAAATTTCTGTTATCAACCTCTGGTTCCTTGATCTAAGTTGATTTTAATTTCCAGCAATTTAAATTTCTGTTATCAACCTCTGGTTCCTTGATCTAAGTTGATTTTAATTTCATGCAATTTACATTTCTTGCTATCAACCTCTGGTTCCTTGATCTAAGTTGATTTTAATTTCATGCAATTTAAATTTCTGTCATCAACCTCTGGTTCCTTGATCTAAGTTGATTTTAATTTCCTGCAATTTAAATTTCTGTCATCAACCTCTGGTTCCTTGATCTAAGTTGATTTTAATTTCCAACAATTTAAATTTCCTGTTATCAACCTCTGGTTCCTTGATCTAAGTTGATTTTAATTTCATGCAATTTAAATTTATGTCATCAACCTCTGGTTCCTTGATCTAAGTTGATTTTAATTTTCTGCAATTTAAATTTCTGTCATCAACCTCTGGTTCCTTGATCTAAGTTGATTTTAATTTCCAGCAATTTAAATTTCCTGTTATCAACCTCTAGTTCCTTGATCTAAGTTGATTTTAATTTTCTGGTACTTCAACTTCTGTTAACAATTTCTAGGTCCTTAGTTCCCTAATTTCAAACACTTAATCGTCCAAAATATGAGTCTGAATCTTTACCTAATTCCTACACGGAAATTTCTTTCCTTTAATAGAAATTATGTAAAGAGGGGCAGCTGTCGACACCATATTTTGGCCGATCCCCAAAATCAACAAGACTTTGAAACCGATCCCCAGCACTAGGTCTCCCTGGGCCAGCCAATGACATTTCCGATTTCTCTTTATTTTTCTTTACCAGATGACCATATTTCCGAACTCTCCTTACAAGGAATTGAATCAATGCTAAGTCCTAACATTCGTTAAAGCCCTGCCGATCTCTCAAATCATTTACCGATCTCTCAAACCCGCTGTCGAATTTCCGGACCCGTCGGGTATATCCCTGATCTCTGTTGATAAATGAAGTGAACTAGCATTAGATCTTTTCTTACCAGTTTTATTGCCGATCTCCTTTTCGGAAGATTAAGAGCTAAGGTTTTGGTTCGGTTTAACGAGGGTTCCGATCTTAAGTTTTCAAGTTAAATTTTCAATTTTAATCAAGTCCCGTTCAGCATTTCTTCCCCACCGATCTCATGCTTATTGTGCTTTCTGATCTCTTATACTTAGATTAATAATTGCATTTAGATACTTAGGCAATTCAGAGATTTTCCGATCACATCCATTCATTGAACAAAAGAGACATTCCATTTCATTTCATTTTTTTGTACAAGCTATTCGGCTGGGGGATCACCCCCAGCCTGATTTACATTTTGCTCACTCTCTCTCTCACCCTCGGCTTCCTCCTCACTGTCCTCATCGTCGCCCTCAGGAGCCAGGTCGGCCATCCAGGAGAAGTCTTCTTCAGGGTAGCGCTTCTAGAGTTCAGCCAAGAGGTCCTTGTGAGCATTCACATAGGCTCCGGCTATTCCCGCTACCACCTCTTCGTCTCTCTCCTTCAGCTCCTCGTCTTTCTCCTTAAGCTCCTCATCCTTCGCCTTGAGTTCCTCTATAAGTTGAGCGACCTGAGCGGCTTCGTTGGCGTGAAGCGCCTGGACTTCCCCAAGAGCACGGTCCCTCTCAGCCAAAATATGATTATGTTCGGCCAGCCTGTCTTCATGGAACTTTGCCCGTCCCACGACTTGAGATATATAATCCCGAGCGGATGAGAGTTGGGATCGGAGGGAAGCCACTTCCTGATTCTTCTTCCCGATCTACTTACCCAGACGCTGAATCTTTTCCCGAACCATGGTCTGGTTCACCAGACACTCCACGTTCAGGCTCATGGATCGAGTCAAGATATCATCGAGACCATTCTAGGATAGCCTGTCCCGATCCTCCTGAAAGAAGTTGGTAGACCCCAGGACTTTGGCAAAATCGGGGTTCTCCCTAACAGTCCGGTTATTCTTCAAGGAGTCGATCAGTATTTGAGCACCACGAGAAGAGGTCCTCCCAGAAGCTTGAGTAGGCCCCCTTTCTGTACTTGGAACAATTGGGAGAGGTGGAGGCTGCTCTTCCGTTCTAGGAGGAGATCGGACAGCTCCGAGGTCGGCGGACCAAGGTTGAGGCGGGTCTCTTTGTATCTCCCTGTGCTCATGACCAAGGTGTTCGAAGCATTTCCGAACGCTTCATCTCCTTTATTTTCTGGGAGATCTCTTTTTCCTTCTTTCGCTTCCTAGAACCTTCACCACCCGCCATACCTGCACAAAGAAAAGGTTAGTGAGATCGCTAAGGTCGTGAGAATCGAGGTATAGAAAATACCAATGCCGAGGTTAGAGAGCGGAAGTTTGCGGTCTTGGCGGTGAGCAATTGAATAGTCCAATGGTGCGGCTCGGCGATCACCGCATCCAAACAAGAATACTTTTGAGTGGCGGCGACTCTTGAGATCCATCACTATTAAGCTTTCCTCGACTCGGGGTGATGTGCTTGAGCAAGGGCCCCGGTACCACCACTACGGAAGTCCTCAAAGCAGCTCGGATCTTTGCTCCTCAGAATGAAGAAACGGTTCTTCCAATTCTTAAGGGATGAGGGCAGATCGGAAAAGAGCCCGCAATGAGGCTTCGCCTGAAAGAACCAGTGTTCGTCATCCTTTCGGCGAGTTAGTCTGTGCAGCTCGGCGAACACCTTAGCCGTAGGTCTGATTCCCTTAGCTCGGCATAGACCTCGGAAGGCTACCAAGATCCGCCACGAGTTGGGGTGAATTTGAACAATGCATGCTCGGTGAAGTTTTAGGACCTCCTTATAGAAATCGTCTAGAGGGAACCTCAGACCGGCCTTTAACTGTTCCTCGTACACCATAACCATGTCATTCTCTTCAAAGGAGTGATCGACACGAAGATCGCCGTGGCACTTGATTAGCTCGTACGAATCAGGTCGAATGTTATATTCTTGGCTAAATGATTGCAGATCGGATTCTCGAAGAACGGACGGTAGCTCGTCTATAGGGAGAGTCTCTCTCCCTGAAGAAGGTGCAAGCCTAGATGGTATGACCCGCCCCCGAGTTGGAGCGGAGGCCCTGGGAGGTTCTTGTTGAACGCTTGGCCCGACTGCCTCTTCGTCATCAGACGACCATGAGAACTGAATGGAAGGAGGGCTCGCCGCTCTCTGACCTTCGGCACCGCTCATTTTCAAAAGGAATAAAGAACTTAAACTAAAAAAGAAGATCAAAGCCCTTACCGGAGTCTGATCGGCGTCGGAAGAACTTGAGAAAACGAGAGAACTTCGAAGTTGTGAGCAGGGGATTGAAAATGGAATGAGAGAACAAGCGCTAACCCTCCCACCCCTATTTATACTAGTCCGAGCATTTAATGCTCGCAAGGTTCTAGGCGCATCGATTGGTGGGACTCGGCAAATGTTCGACACTTCTCTCAAATATCGAATGTTCGAGATCGGTTAATTGGAGATCGGCATAATAAGTTAAATATTTTGAATAAAGGATCAGTTAAGTGTCATTCAGGTAAAGAACTAGATCGGATAATCACATTAGAGATCGGAAAATAATCAATGCAAAAATAAATAAGATGATAACCGACAAAATAAAGTCTTTATTTTCAAAAGATCGGATTACATCATTTGGGCGATCTCTAGGGATCGGATTACATTAAAATTGGATCACATCATTTCTGTGATCTCTAGAGATCGGATTACATTGAAAACAAAATACATCATTTGGGCGATCTCTAGGGATCGGAATGTCACATTGTGACTGATCCAAAGGGGTGTCACCGACTAACCGAGCAGCGTTTAACACCCAATGTGGAGGAAAGCCGCTGTCGGAACACCCAATGTGATGAGAAGCCGAATGAACTCAGTTGAGCGACTCGAGATCGGTGCAACCGAGGTCCGCAATACAGATCGGTCAAATCCAGTTCTCTCACCATCGTCAGTTAAGGTCATTCGATCACCGGGATCGTAAATTTTCAGTCGGTGAGTAAAGAAGTCCATCGGAAGAAGATCAAAGCCACAGTTGTAGTCGGAACTTCCGCCGGAGCAGCTAGAACAGGAAAAGTAAGAAGGAAGAGAGGAAAATCAGATGAAGGAAATGTCTCTGTCGACAGGGGTATATATAGGGGAAAATGAGCATTTATTGTCGAGCAGCGAACGGCTAACGCCTCGAGAATTAAGGGGAAATTAATGCTTTGACCAGACCGGACCAGAGAAAAGGAGAGATCGGAATAATAGATCGGAAGACGGGAGATTAACATGAGAGATCGGAATAGGAGCGTGTCAAGGAGAGGGATCGGAAGACAAAAGGAATGAGACAAATCCCGAATAACCGTTGTCAGAATCAGAGCCGAGGTAGTTAAAGCATTGCAGGCGAGATCTCCACCGCACGCCTAAGAATCGCCAATCTTGGCGAGTGCCGTGGTATGTCATGACAGTCCTGTACATTCCAATCTCCACCGTTGATCCCACTTGTAAGGACAAACCCGGAACCCTTAGATCAAGAGAGAAGACGACAATACCAGCGTCTTTCGCTCTTAGCCCTCAGATCGTTCCGGACAAGGAAATTTGGACCGTCAGATGGAAAGAAGAAAAGGACAAATATTATGAAGAGTGATCTCAACCATTCATTTTGATTCTCTTTAATTCCTGAACCTCCGATCATGTCCTTCGAAATCTTGACCCTCCATCTCCCTCAAAATAAATCCTGACCCTTCACGAAGAGCACCCAATTCCTATAAATACCTGCATAAAAACTGTTCAACGGACGGACGGAAAAATAGACAAGAGGCTGTTATTATAGCAGAGGAACTCTGAAAGTTCATTTAGTTTGTTACTCTGCTACTAGAAGGGTCGATTAAAAAGACTTTTGAAACTAGTTTTCTGAAGTGTTTTCTTGAAGAGATTCTGAATACTGGAACTCTACATTTCCAGTTTGTTCATTATCTGGTCATACTCTCACTTTCTGCCTCTTATCATCTCTGTTTTCACTGTCCAAGCTCAACTTCATATCACTCGGTTCTTTCTATCTTGATCTGATCGCATTTTAGCTAAGTACCCTCCAGTTCACGAAGAACACCACCCTCAGGCCAATCAATTCGTTGCCTTATCACCATTCGACACCCCATAGTTATTTCAATAAAATTGGCTCCTTACAGGTAAGAGCTCAGTTTTATTAAGTGCCTATATTTACTTTCCGCATTTTCTTTGTTCTTCTTACATCTGTGACTTTCTTCAAGATTACTTTTGCACAAACGATCCCTAAAGAATGACACTCCCAAATCATCTCTTTAGTGATCAGTTCATTTTTATTAATCTTTATCATTTCTGAAAGCAAGTTTTCTAACTCCTAGTAGTATGTAAATGGTTGGGTAAACGTAGGTGACTGCAACTTAGAGGTCCCTTTTAAAAGAAAAAAAACATGAATAACACGTTAGGAAGATAGCCAAACTATTAGGCTGACGTAAACAGCAATTCGGCAAGATGTCATAAAGCGAAATAGAACCAAAGTAAACAAAACAGAATAGATCGGATGTTAATAGATATTGGTAAAATGACTACATGAAAAGGTCAGTGAATCAAGTCTAGTGTTCCCCGTTCAGCCACAGGATATCCAGAAACCTTATCCCCAGCATTTTTGAATGCCAGAATTCTTAGTTTTAGGTTCTTAGGACCCGTAGCTGTGGTTAAATTTTTAAAGGTCGGAAAAGTCTTTGTCCGAGTCCCGTCAAAATAGAAGAGGTCGGAAGAGTCCTTATCCTATCCTTGCCTAAAAGTTTTAAATCAACAGTTAAAGGAGATCAGAGGAGAGTTCTTATCTGGTCTCCAACCCGAAATCCCAATAAAAGAAGATCGAAGGAGAGTTCTTATCCGGTCTCCAATCCAAAAATCTCAATACTCTTAAAGGAGATCGGAGGAGGGTTCTTATCCGGTTTCCAATCCAAAATTTTAATGAACCATTAAAGGAGATCGGAGGAGAGTTCTTATCCGATCTCCGATCCAAAATTTTTAATACATATTTAAAGGGATCGGAGGAGAGTTCTTATCCGGTCTCCAATTCAAAACCCCAATAAATATTCAAAAGAGATCGGAGGAGAGTTCTTATCCGATCTCCAAATCAAATTTTAATAAATATGCAGAATAATCTCGCAAACAAAAGACATAACTCAACTTCAACTCACTAAGGTTGTCTCATTTACTTATGTATCTGGGTAATCCAAATGGTGAGAAAGCAAATATTCCCCTATATCAGAAGGGTAACATATTCATTCGAGCCTTCCTAACTATCAAATTTGAAAGTGTAAAGTTAAATCTACTTACCCTTGTTAAGGGACGAGGTGAGGTGCCTAACACCTTCCCCACCCGTTTACGGACCCCGAACCTAGAATCTCTGTCTTGAAGTGGTTTCATTTTTAATTTATTTCCCCAAATGGTTTTCTTTAGTTTCCCTCAAAACTAAGGTGGCGACTCCTCACTCTTTCCCACTTCGGTGAGTGATCGTCCAGGCGACCGCAAAATCCCATTGCGACAGGCCTCACACCAATTGGGTTGGTAAATTTTCAGTTTTGGTCCTCGAAAAGGACCTAGGTCAAGCTACCTGCAGACTGACCCTCTCCAATCCGAATTTAAACTTGCTTGTAAAAATTCATACACACTACAAATAGTCACAATTGACCATTTCTCAACTCAAATAAGGTCAACTACATCAATTGACCAATTCTCAATTTTTCCTCCAATTTTTCACAAGCTCCAAACCCTAGTTACATACATTTTAACTCTAATGCAAATTTAAAGTGTGTAGTCATGATCTATACACCTAATTCGCTTTAAATAACCATTCAAAACCATCAAACTCATTCATATCAAACCCTAATCCTAGCTGGCCAAAATTCCTATTTGGTTCCTCAATAATTATTTTCTTTTAATATTAAGTTGATTTCTAGTTATATTAAGCTACAAACACAATAAATAAACTAAGATTTTCAAATTCAATTACTTACCTCCACTTGAACTTTAATTTTTCAATTTCTTCCCTTTTCCTCTTTTCTTTTCTTCTTCAATCACCTTCTAAAATGAGGTTATCGAGTTCTAATGGAGAATTTTGGGGCAAGGTAAGGTTTAATGGGTGAAATCAAGCTTTGTCCAAGCTTTAATGGAGGTGTTGGAAATGGAGATGGGAGTGAGAGGTGGCTGCCGAATTCTTTGGGAAGAAGAAGAAGTGATATTTTTTTTTTTGTCATTTATGTATTTTAATTATCTATTTGACTAAGTCCAAATTTGTAGGAAAAATTAAATTAATTTTGACATCCTCCATGATGTCATCCAAGTGATGTAATAACACTTTTTCCCTTTTTTTTTCTTTTTCATTTATTTTTCCATTAGTTCTTTAATTTAATTCTTGATCTTGCATTTTCTTTTCTCCAATTTTATTGGACAGTTAGGTCAAGAGTCAGCTCTAGGGGTGAATTGACCAAATTGCCCCTCGTTGGTTCAATCCGGTTTGCAAGTTATTCGATATTTCTTCGGGATCCCTGACCTAATTATTTGACCTGCTTAACTATTCTTTTTTCGTGATTTTCTCTTTTTTACTGTGTTCGTAATAGTCCTAAGGACCGCAGTGTCACATTTTACGGTTCAAAATTTGAGTTTAGACTGACCTCGCAGTCATTCCCAAGAAGGTCACCCATCGCTGTGACTCCCGGCTCATTTAACTTTTTGTGTTCTATTATTCTTATTTATACTTAACTATTTGGCAATTACTAATTATTTGTATTCAGGGCTTATCTAGGTGTCTTAGATGTGGTTCTAAGCCCCTTAATTGTCTGGATTGACACCGATCACTAGAATAGTGAAATGTACTAGGCTATGCAAATAGGGTTGTTATATTGATGTAGATAAAGTCAGAGCTATTCAAGAAATGCAGTCCCCAAGAATGGAAAGGGAAGTGCATAGTTTTCTAGGAAAATTAAATTACATCTCCAGATTCATTTCCAATCTCACAGGTAATGTTGAGCCAATCTTCAAACTGCTAAAGAAGAATACCACTACAAAATGGGATAAAACTTGTCAAGAGGCCTTTGAGAAGATCAAGCAATATTTATCCACCCATCTGTTTTAGTTCCTTCGATAGCTGGTAGATCGATAATCTCATATATGGTAATCCATCAAACATCAATGGGTTGTGTCCTAGAATAACATGATGATACGGGAAGAAAGGAAAGAGCCATTTACTATCTGAGCAAAAAGTTCAACGAATGTGAGGCGTGATATTCATTTATAGAAAGAACTTGTTGTGAGCTGGCTTGGATAGTGAACCGATTCAATCACTATATGTTGAACTATAAAACATAGCTCATCTCTAGGATGGATTCGATTAAGTATGTCTTTGAAAGCCCATTCATACCTAAGAGAATAGCAAAGTAGTAAGTCATACTCTCACAATACAACATTGTCTATATGAAAAGGAAGGCGGTGAAAGGAAGTGTGATAGCAGACCTCTTAGCAGAAAATCCAATTGACAATTATGAGGCACTAGTTTTTGAATTCACGAATGAGCATATCAATGCAATAAGTGTGAGGCAAGAGGATGTATGGAAGATGTATTTTGACAGAGCAGTTAACCTTTCTGGCAATAGGATTGGGGCAGTACTGGTATCTCTAGATGGGAAACATTTCCTGATAGTAGTCAAGCTGATATTTAAATGCACCAATAATGTCGCAGAATATGAGGCTTGTGCGAGCGGTTTGCAAGCTATTATTGAAATGAAAGTAAAGAAATTGGAACTATATGGAGATTCAGCCTTGATAATCTACAAAGTAAAGGGAGAATGGCAAACTAAAGACCCAAAACTAGTCCCATATTAGAAATATCTCCTGGAATTGATCAAGAAGTTTAAAGAAATCTCCTTTACCCATTTGGCTCGTGAAAAAAAGCAGTTCGTAGATGCCTTGGCCACATTAGCAGTCATGACTCAAATGGAGGAGGGGCAAGAAGTGCAGTTGTTCAGATAAAAGCCCGAGGTGAGCCTGCATACTACCTTATGATCGAAGAGGAGATGGATGGTAAACCCTAGTATCACGACCTTTAGCGATACATCAAAACCAGAGAGTATCCTCTAAGGGTAAGTAGAAACAAAAGGAGAATGATCAGGAGGTTAGCATTAGGATATTTCCCCAACAGTGAGATCCTATATAAAAGAAACTTCAATGGAGAATTATTGAGGTGTGTGGATGCAAATGAGGCTAAAAGGATTCTTTTTGAAACCCATGAAGGAAACTGTGCCAACCATGCCAATAGACATATGATGGCTAAGTAAATCTTATGGCAAGGATACTATTGGATTACCTTGGAAAGAGACCGTATTGTGTTTACTGGTTTTACAACCTCGTAAGTACACGGATCGCTAACAAGTAATAAAGTAGTGAGCAGAGAATCGTCCTATGAGGAATTTAATTAGCAAATTCCAAATTACACAATAATTTTAACTGTCTAGGCCACCGAATAAAATGGGGCAATGAATTTGATTTGTTTTGAATGCTAAAGACTAGAAGGATAATGAATTTAAAATGAGATAATCTATTAAAATAATTCTAGAATTAAAATTTCATACTTTAACCTTATTATGGATTTAATCTTGTTCATTAATTGGATTGAGGATTGTTGCTTTGATGGAAATTAATCCTAAGATATCTTAGATCCTCTCTTAAGGCACCTAAGGTGTGCTTCAATTAGAGCTAAACCCTACTTTCGTTGATGATTAGTCCTAATAAAAACCCTTTAAGATCTGTGATTAATTATGGAACTCCACAAAGGTCATCAGCCTATCTTTGGTCAGATTTCCTAGGTTCAATACTCTGATTTTCCAATACCAATCTTCACCTTTTAGTTCTTTAATTAGTATCTTCTATCATGTCTAAGTGGGTACCAACACATAGCATGCATTAAGAACACAGAACACTAAATCAAAGAACAAAACTCAAATCCAATAAATGAAACTCAATATCTATCCATAATAGTGATTACAAGCGTTACTCTCCTAATTTCAGAATAAAGAAACTACTCACTCATGGTGAGTTTAGAAAAACATAATAACAATGAAATAAAAGAACATAAGAGCAGCCTAAAGAAATAGAATAAAAGAACCGAGGAGAGTCTGCAGCTTTGAACTTGTGGAACTTCGGCTGACGACTCCTCCTTGATGCTGATGTGCTATTCTTCAAGACGGCTTAGAGAGAATGATGAAGATGTATGTGAAAATGCTAATGCCGAGATCCTTTTCTCTATTTTCTACTACTTCTATTTATATTAAATGTTCTAGGGTTAGGTTTTAGAGTCCCCCATGAAGGAGCGGAAGCATGAAAAACACAAGTTTATACCATTGATTCAAAAATTTTCACCTAGGGCCACATGCATCATGCAAGATTTATTTTTATCTATTTAATTTCAATGATAAACAACTTATGAAAACTCTTTTAATATGTTTTTGGATCTGTGTTTTTGGATCTGTATTTGCCATTTAAGATTTTAAAATTAATCAGATTAATTTTAGAACCCTAGATTAAATCAAGAATAAATACACTAACCTCTTGATGCACTGCAGTATATTTGTGCCTTTGAGATGTATCTTCAGGACACTAGATGTTGTCCCTCTAGCTTGTCCACACCAAGAACACCTATGGCAGCCCTTGAACAGCTTCTAAAGCTTTTTCTATTAATTAGAAAATCAAGTTTTGTATTTTAAAAGATTAAAGATGTAAATAGGACACTAGAAACAATTTCTAGTATTTTTAATTCAAGAGATTATTTGCTAATCTCTTGGAATAGATGAGAGAAGAAGATGAAGAGAAGGGAGAGTCTCTTGGGTGGTGGCACCAATGAAAATAGCTGTTGGTTGTATTTTTTTCTCTTCATAACAACACTTATATAGGTAGTTCAACACATAAAACCCTTGTTACATGTTATCCTTTGATTGGTTCTAGGTTTAATTGACCCAATCACATTGTGCCAAATGTCAAACTTATATTTAATCTTAATTTTAATCATCTTACATAATTAAAAAACATTTGGCAAGCTTATGTGTAGTGCCATGTGTCACCATCTCATGGTGCCACATGTCACCCTATGAAATGACCAAAATGCACAGTACAAGTATGAAAGCAGTATCAAACTCAAACTACCTATATACAAGATAACTGTGCTATCTCAGGTCTAAAGATTATATGCACTGATATGATTTATGACAATGCATTGACAAGAGTAAACTCCATGTGCTTGTCATAAATGTCATTGGTTTGGCCTACTTATCATGTATAAGTGCCTATCATTTTTGTTATATGGCATGAGACTCACCATTCCATCTTATTTATATCTCATATAAATAACATGGGAACAAACATGAATACAATCTTTCTGGATAAGTCTTATCCTTATTATGAAGTATCCTCGATTATGAACCTATTTATGATACTTTGTACTAGAAATACTGTCACTCATATTCTTAACAACTTAAGAATAGAATTTCTAACAAAATATCAATGGACTTTTTCTATTACACATAAATATATTATGTAAACAGAAAAGTGGAAATGCCTTTTATCAATAAAACATGTACAAGATACATACTAAATGATATGCTCTAGGGTATACTACGAACACCCCCGACATCAGGAGTTTGTTTTCTCTGTAAAAACTGGAGATGAAAACTAATTAGGAAACTGGCTATTGGCTGATACATGACCCATGTGTCACTCTTACTAGAACTTAAAGGTTGCATCTTGTTTCGGAGCAAAAGATTACACTGGTCTCGGCTATTCACACGGGTCTAATTACACAGCCCGTGTTCTATTGTTCTTCCAAGAACTCTTTGTTAGTAGTATGCCCTAGAGTATATCATTTAGTATGTATCTTGTACATGTTTAATAAAAGGCATTTTTACTTTTCCATTTACATAACATATTTATGTGTAATAGAAAAGGTCTATTGATATTTTGTTAGAAATTCTATTCTTAAGTTGTTAAGAATATGAGTGATAGTATTTCTAGCACAAAGTATCATAAAAAGGTTCACAATCAAGGATACTTCACAATAAGGACATGACTTATCCAAAAAGATTGTAATCATGTTTGTTCCCAAGTTATTTATATGAGATGTAAATAAGATGGAATGGTGAGTCTCATGCCATATAACAAATATGATAGGCACTTATACATGATAAGTAGGTCGAACCAGTGACATTTATGATAAGAACATGGAGTTTACTCTTATCAATATATTGTTATAAATCATATTAGTGCATATAATTTTTAGACCTGAAATAGCATAGTTATCTTGTATATAGGTGGTTTGAGTTTGATACTGCTTTCATACTTGTACTGTATATGGGTATATGGGCATGTGTTGGCTCCTACTAGTTATATATGGAGGTAGGTGTTGATCAAGATGGAATCTGTTCCTCTAAGTAAATAGGGATAAAATTCTATGTTCATTTAATTATTCTTGATGTTTCAAGTTCCTGGCCATGACAGATAGATTTAATCAGAAAAGAGTTTCTGATGAGAAAAATCATTTTAATCAAGAACTAGAATTAAAAGAAAACATAATATTCATAGCAAATGGGGTTTGACAAAAACCATGACTCCAGCTCGAATTAGGATTTTGTAACAGAGAGATTCTAATGCATGGTAACTTATGATTATAGGTTCATTTAAGGTAAACCTTATTATTAATTGGGTGGCTATGGCATGCTATGCTAGGTGTTAATCATGGTCTATGAGGTGCATAAAATGATTTAGAGAAATCATTTATGGTAAGAAAGAGTTCTGATGATATTAAGAGTTGATATCATGTCTCATTGCCAATTAGTGATGAGCCTAGTAAGTCACACACATACACAAGTAATCACCAAATTAAATATGATTTAATTAATTAATTAAAGAGTTTAATTAATTAATTAAATAGGTTTAGTTTGCAATTAGATTGCAAAGTTTCTAGCATGGCTTGAAACCAAATCTAGGTTATTGGATGTATAGTATAAGTTAAATTTATATTTAAAGTGTTTAAATATGAATTTAATTAATGAGAAATTAATTAATAAAGATTAATTAATTAATTTATATTTGATATAAATTTATTAGAAGAAGAGAAATAATTATTTTGGGTTGAGAACTCAAAATTAAGACGCAAGGGTATTTTGGTCATTTCATAGGGTGACATGTGGCACTATGAGATGGTGACACGTGGCGCTACACATTAGCTTGCCATATGTCTTTTAATCATGTAAGATGATCAAAGTCAAGATTAAATAGAGGTTTGACACTTGGCAAAATGTGATTGGGTCAATTAAACCTAGAGCTAATCAAAAGGTGACATGTGGCAAGGGTTTTAAGTGGTGACCTAGCTATATAATGTATTGTTATGAAAAGAAAAAGTAACAAGCTACTCATTCTCTTTGGTGCCGCTACCCTTGGCTGCCTCTCTCTTCTCTTCTTTTTCATCACTCATCAATTCAAAGAGATTAGCAAGCAATCTCTTGAATTAAAAATACTAGAAATTGTTTCTAGTGTCCTATTTACATTTGTAATATCTCAAAAGGTAAAACTTGATTTTCTAATTGATTGGAAAAGCTTTAAAAGCTGTTCAAGGGGCTGCCATTGGTGATCTTAGTGTGGACAAGCTAGAGGGATAACACCTGGTGTCCTAAGGCGCATCCCAAAGGTGCCAAACACACTGTAGTGCATCAAAAGGTTAGTGCACTTGTTCTTGATCTAATCTAGGGTTCTAATGAATTAATCTGTTAATTCTAAAATCTTAAATGGCAAATGTAGATCCAAAAATATATTAAAAGAGTTTTAATATGCTGTTTATCATTGAATTCAAACAGATAAAAATGAATCTTGCATGATGCATGTGACCCTAGATGAAAAATTTTTGAATTCAATGATCTAAACTTGTGTTTTTCGTACTTTCGCTCCTTCACTCTTCAAGTTTTGTCAAGTAGAATCCTACACGAGTCTCTGCAGGTTACATGGGTCATTTTACACAGCCCGTGTATTATGTTTCTTCTTTAGCCTCTTTGGCTGTAACACCCCCATGTTCGATAGTGCGTTCTACTGTTCTGGTGATCAGTGTTATCCAGACAGCTAGGATGCCTAGAACTACATTTAAAAGTAGTGAGGAGACATAAAATAATGAAATACAAGAAAGGAAAATACAAGAAAAACAAAGAAAAAATAATAGCAATGAAATGAAATAAAGTTAAACGAGCCAGCACCGCAACGATGGGTGACCGCACGAAAAAGTTACGGCGCAGGCAATAGCTGACACCAGGACTATAGGGAACCCTCAAAATTTAATTTCGAGACATAATTAAAGACTTATTGAAGTATAAATGTCATTAGAAATATCAAAGAAAAATTAATTAATTAGTACAAAGAAAAACGAGAAATCAAGAAAATGACAAAACTCGGTGTTACCGAAAAATCGGGAATACAATCCGAATAGGGGCATTGTGGTCATTTAACACCTAGAGTTGGCTTTTGACCTAAATTTCAATGAAAAATAAATGGTATTACATTAGGAAAAATCAAATGAAAAATGGAATTAAAGATAAAATGTAAATTAAGAGAAATTAAGGTTAAAATTGTAATTTTTGAAACCTTAGATTATAATATCATTAATCTAGGTTTAGTGGAGCACTAAGTGGATACATTAATACTTAAAATGAGGACATAATCCTCCATTCACTTCATCATCCTCACCAAGCTCTCCCATGGCCACAAATGGTGTCCCAACTTCCCTCCATGGAAACCACCCATGCAAGCTTGAGATCACCTTCATTTCAAGCTAAATTCTTGAACTTCCTTCATTAATCTTTGCCTACACACCTTGGGCAGCAATAAGGGAGCAAGAAAGATAAGCTTTGGTGGAGTTTTGAAGAAGTCCAAAAGAGGTAAGTGGTTATTTTCAATTCTTGTTTCATTAAAAGTGTAACTAAGGTTATGGGTAGTTGAATTATGGAAGAATTTTTGAGGTTTGATAAATTGTTGGTGATGGAGGATTTCAGCAGCCATGGAATTTCATCATGTATAGCTTATCTTTGCATGTAAATGGTTGTTGAGATGTTAAATTAAGTGTTTAAATGTACTGGAGTTGGTTTTCATGTATAAAGTTTGATTTGTAAGCTTGAAAAGTGAAAATGGAAGTTGATGTGTATGTGTAATTTTTGGACAGCCTCAAAATGGAAATTGGTAAGGTTCAAATTCATGAAATGTTGTTGAAATATGGTACAAAAAAAAGGTAGCATATATGTGTGTGGAATAGTAGTGATAGGTATGTAATTTGATGATGGAAGTTTGTGTGATAATTAGAAGTATTTATGTGTATATATTATTGGGATTGAACTTTGTGAATTGTGACTGCATTTGGTGTATTTTGAAGTGGTTATATTCTGTCCAAGTTGACCTATAATGTAGAGAATTGAATGGTTTTAGTTAGTTCCAAATGCAAAATGGTATGGGAAGTGAAAATGTAATTGGTAAACATGTATTTGATTTGGTATTTGAAAAGCATGTAGAGGGCAGTGTGCAAATGGACCTACAACCCTAAGTGTGTGACTCCAATTGGCATGAGGCCAATTGGAGGTGAAATTAGGCACAAAATGTGCCAACTTTCATGAAGAAAGACTACCTAAATTCTATCCAGAAAGTAACTTGAAAAATGACCAAATCTGGATTAGTGACTTGAAAGCCTAGAAATTGACCATTTGGGCAGCAGTTAGTGTTTTGGCCATAACTCACTCAAAACAGAGCCAAATGACCTGAAATTTTTACCATGAATAGATTAGACATAGAGCTACAATTCTTATGAAGACACCAAAACCCAGAAATGACCATAAATAAGTCAAATAGCTTGCACAAATTCGGGTATAAAAACTGTTAGAACCAGAAATGACCTAAAAATGATCTAAAGTTACCATTTTAGTGCAATCTGTCTAGCTTTGGTAAATTGACCATATCTTGGTCTATACAATTTAGAATGATCTAAAATTTTGCCCCGCATGCAATAAGACATAGATCTACAATTTTTCTTCTTTGACCAGAAGCTAAAAACCAAGAGAAATAGGACTTTAAGCTAGATCAATCTAGCACACAAAAATTGAGAACTTGACATTTACATATAATGATGCTTGAAATAATTTGGCAATGAATGCCAACTTGTAAAAATGGTAAGTTGCACTATATTGGTAGTATATTGAAATGCAAAATGTGACATATTGGTAATATTAAACCTAATTCACCTAGAGTGCATCGAGGGTCAACATTAAAGGTTGACTAAGGAAAATAATAGAATTCAATAAATTAATTATGAAGCCTTATTGTTACAGACAATTTAAATGAGTACTGAAACACTTCAAATTGTGTGTTTCAATTAGCAAAGACTCAGGGAAGGGGAAGGAAACACTGAGTCAGGGCCAAGAGGCATTTATCAGAGGTTTGTGCACAATAGTTATTTCTTTTGAATTTTTCAATTGAAATAAATTATGACTATTATGTTATTGTTTTAAACTGTGGAAATTTGTTTGAATGAATATTTGATGGATACTTATTGCTTGAAAAACATTGCAAATGGTTTGAAACCACAACTATCATGTATATTGATTGAATTCCTCGCTAGCTTGTCTAGTGGGACGAATTGACTTTGAATTCCCTCTCTGGCTGAAGTGTTGAGGTGTATGCCTGTTGAGGACGAATAGGATGAGTACTCATATTATTGCTAGCTAGCTATATTATTCCTCATTAGCCATCGGCTTTTGGGATGAATTGGACTGTGGAATCATGATTAAGCTGTGTGTGTGATTTATTGATATTTATTGTGATATTGTTAAATGGAGTTTAAATTCTTTATGACATTCACTGTCTTTTGAATTTAACTATGATTTTAAGTATCCACTGTTTATATGATTTATGGCTTATGATTTTTAAATTGTATTTTCTTAATGTTGTGCACCACTGAGACATTGGCTCAACGATAGCTTTTTCATTGCTGTCGCAGGTAGACAGATGGATAGAGCAGTAGAGTAGGCTGCTTGTACCATATTTTGAGATTTCGCCGGGTATATCGAATATACCATATTGTGTAGTTTTTGTTATAATGTATGTGCACTGTATATATATATTGTACTTGGTCTTGAGTGGTTGTAAACTAAAATTGTAAATTATTTTAGCTTGTAAAAATATTGTGACATATTTCTTTTATCTCATCTTTTGGAAACACTGGAAAATTGATTGTTGAACTGAGTTGATAATGTTGAGAAATTTATTGTGTTGACAAATTTATTGGAGTTTGGGATTGAACAAATTATTGGAAGTGCTTTTTACAAGTTTTTGAAGAACTGTTTTATTCAAAATACAGATGGCACTCTGCCAAAATTTTTGTAGAAATTATTAATACTTCAAATGTGTTATTTGGTTTCACTTCAGTAAAAAAAAAAAAAAAATTTAACACCTGTCAATAGTGCTCATCACTGTAAAAAGAAGTAAGAAAAGTTTTAAAATCTAGTGTATTTAATGGGTTATTAGTAGACGAAGTTTGGTAGTTCATTAGGTATACTACGGGATCATGTTATGCCTTACAGAAGGGTAGGGTGTGACTTGTTTTAGTGGTATCAGAGCTAGTTTTTAAATTCTATTTTGACCTATAATTTGAATATTCTTTCTTCATAGTATAACTGCTCAATTTCATTGTTTGATACATACAGTATATTACATTATAAATTTATACTAACGGGAGGAAATCTCCTTGTGTTATTTGTTCAGGAGGTCTAAGATCCTCAAATTGACTATGGAAGAGGGGGATCGTTCAGTCGATCAATCAATAGAGGTTGAGGTACAAGGGGATGCCCCAGCCCTACACAATGTCAATGGATCAGCCACACCAGCCCCCTCAGTATCGCAATTCCCTACTCAGTTCGCTCAGCAGATGGCTATAATGTTCCAACAGATGGCTGGTAACATACCTACTCAAGTCCCACTATAGACACCAGTGGTACAATCACAGTCTTCAGCTAGGCAATATGACAAGTTGATTAAATATGGGGCTACTGAGTTCAAGGGGATAGTAGATCCTCTAGAGGCAGAACAATGGTTAGAGAGAATGGATAGGGTGTTCAAGAAACTACATTGTACAGAGGAGCTTAGATTTGAGTATTCAGTGTCACTATTACAGAGAGATGCATATGACTGGTGGAAAACCATTCCTCATAGTTTGGTGGAACCCCCAGTATTAACCTGGGATGACTTTCTTGTTAGTAGTATGCCCTAGAGCATATCATTTAGTATGTACCTTGTACATATTTTTATTAATAAAAGGTTTTTCCACTTTTCCGTTTACATATTATATTTATGTGTAATAGAAAAGGTCCATTGATATTTTGTTAGAAATATTATTCTTAAGTTGTTAAGAATATGAGTGACATCATTTCTAGCACAAAGTATCATAAATAGGTTCACAATCGAGGATACTTCATAATAAGGACATGACTTATCCAGAAAGATTGTATTCATGTTTGTTCTCAAGTTATTTATACGAGATATAAATAAGATGGAATGGTGAGTCTCATACCATATGACAAACATGATAGATACTTATAAATGATAAGTAGGCCGAACCAGTGACACTTATGACAAGCACATGGAGTTTACTCTTGTCAATGTTTTGTCATAAATCATATCAGTGCATATAATCATTAGACCTGAGATAGCATAGTTATCTTGTATATAGGTAGTTTGAGTTTGATACTGCTGTTATACTTGTACTGTGTATGGGTATATGGGCATGTGTTGGCTCCTACTAGTTATATATGGAGGTAGGTGTTGATCAAGATGGAATCTGTTCCTCTAAGTAAATAGAGAAAAAATCTTATGTTCATTTAATTGTTCTTAATGTTTCAAGCTCCTGGCCAGGACAGATAGATTTATTCAGAAAAGAATTTTTGATGAGAAAATCTTTTTAATCAAGAACTGGAATAAAAAGAGAACATAATATTCATAGCAAATGGAGTTTGACATAAACCATGACTCCAGCTTGAGTTGGGATTTTGTAACAGAGATTCCAGTGCATTGTAACATATGATTATAGGTTCATTTAAGGTAAACCTTATTACTAATTGGGTGTCCATGGCATGCTATGCTAGGTGTTAACCATGGTCTATGAGGTGCATAAAATGATTTAGAGAAATCATTTATGGTAAGAAAGAGTTCTGATGATATTAAAAGTTGATATCATATCTCATTGCCAATTAGTGATGAGCCTAGTAAGTCACACACATACACAAGTTATTACCTATTTATATATGATTTAATTAATTAATTAAAGAGTTTAATTGATTAATTAAATAGGTTTGGTTTGCAATTAGATTGCAAAGTCCCTAGCATGACTTGAAACCAAATCTAGATTATTGGATGTATAGTATAAGTTAAATTTATATATAAAGTGTTTAAATATGAATTTAATTAATGAGAAATTAATTAATAGAGGTTAATTAATTAATTTATATTTGATATAAATTAATTAGAAAAAGAAAAATAATTATTTTGGGTTGAGAACTCAAAATTAAGACACAGGGGCATTTTGGTCATTTCACAGTATGACACGTGGCACCATGAGATGGTGACACATGGGATTACACATAAGCTTGCCAAATGTTTTTTAATTATGTAAGATGATTAAAATCAAGATTAAATATAGGTTTGACACTTGGCACAATGTGATTGGGTCACTTAAACCTAGAGCTAATCAAAGGGTGACATGTGGCAAGGGTTAAATGTGTTAACCTGGCTATATAAGTGTTGTTATGAGAAAATAAATTATAATCAACAGCCACACTCCTTGCTCACGCCATTTTGAGGCTCTCCATCTCTTCTTCTTCATCTCTCATCAATTCAAAGAGATTAGCCATCAATCTCTTGAATTAAAAATACTAGAAATTGTTTCTAGTGTCCTGTTTACATCTCTAATCTCTTAAAAGCCAGAACTTGAATTTTTAATTAATAGAAAAAGCTTTAGAAGCTGTTTAAGGGCTACCATAGGTGTTCTTGGTGTGGACAAGCTAGAGAGACAACATTTGGTGTCCTGAAGACGAATCTCAAAGGCGCAAATACGCTGCAGTACATCAAGAGGTTAGTGTAATCATTCTTGATTTAATCTAGGGTTCTAAAATTAATCTGATTAATTTTAAAATCTTAAATGGCAAATACAGATCCAAAAACATATTAAAAGAGTTTTAATATTTTGTTTATCATTGAAATCAAATAGATAAAAATAAATATTGCATGATGCATGTGACCCTAGGTGAAATTTTTTTTTTGAATTCAATGGCATAAACTTGTATTTTTCACGCTTTCGTTCCTTCAATTGGTGTCAGAGCCACTATATTTGCCATTTAGATTGTTGATTATATGATTTAATTGTGTGTTATGATTATGAGATGATTTATCCATTGCTGGTTGCAATGGAGGTTTGGCGGCATGCTTGAAAAACACCATCAATGGTGCGCATGGTTTGGCTTCCATGGGTGGTTCAAGGTTTGGCTTTTAATTCTGCAATTGTTGTATGATCTAAGGCCTATTCTTTGACTAATCAAAGTGTTTAGTTAGTAGTTTTAATCACACAATTAAATTATGATTGAAATCAGAATTTTAAAAATTGTTTGAATATGATTCAAATCTGAATTTTAAAAGTTGTTTGAATGTGATTCAAATCTAAATTTTTAAAGTTGTTTGAATCATATTTAAATCTGATTTTTTTAAAGTTGATTGAATAATATTTAGATCTAATTTTTTTAAAAATGTTTGAATGTGATTCAAATCTGATTTTTTAAAAAATGTTTGAATGTGATTCAAATCTAAATTTTAATGTTGTTTTAATGAGATTCAAATAGGAATTTTTAAATTTATTTGAATCATATTCAAATCTGGATTTTTAAGTTGAATATGAGATATTCAATTTAATTTAAGTATGTATGTTTTATTTAATTTTTAAATAGTGATATGCATGATGGATGATCATGGAGACCAATGTGATTGGATTTATTTCTTTTATGTTTCCTTGGGATTGTAAATTAATTAATTTATTTTAATTTATTTTGGGCATGTATTATTAAGTTTATAATAATTTTTGGGTTGTAATTTCATTTATTTAAGTTCTTGTAAATTCTCCTTGGTATGCCAAGGATTACTATATAATATTGGATTGCAAGAGGTTCAAGGAGGTCAAGAGCATTGGTGGGACCAGTGGGAGGAATTCAAGATCAGGTGTTGATTATATACTCCTTCAGAAACTCTTGTAAAATGAATGAATGAAATGTACCTAGGAATGCCCTAATTCAATTCTTGGTGGCTCAGAATTGAATCCCTTAGAAAGTCCATGATCATACCATATTTGCTGCTTATCCATGAATGCATGAGATGTATGGGAATATATGCAATTATATGATATATGCATGCTAAATGGATAATGTGCAAAGTGAGACCTAAATAGTAATTAGGATGACTATAAAATCTTCCAAACAAATGATTAAGTTGGAAATGCTATAATTAAAGTAATTATAACATAGGCTCTCTATTGGGGCAATTATTTTAAGAAATTTTAAATAGTTGCATAAGATGCAATTAATTTAAGAGATTTTCTTAAGAATAATTGTTAAGCATGAGATGTTGTAAGTATGTAAATAGTTTGGTGGCCAATATTGGATGTACCTGAGGACATTAAAATTATTTGCATAATTACTGGCTCAATGGGATCAACTTAACTAATGCAAGATAAGTCAATAATGGATGTACCTGAGATTTTGAGCATTAGGGGCTAGGTAAATGATTGAACCTCACATGAGATGTGATAGGCAAGGAGTTGCTCACTTATAGTCTATTGTAATTCCAATAATGGATGTACCTGAGGATGATCAATAGAATTATAAGAATTCAATCACCCACTAGAAATCTATCCAACTAGGATTTCTGTTTTCTACTTTGGAAGTGTAGGATTCGCTAAGTTAGTGGGAGGACCAATTTGATTAAAAGACCATAATCATTTTGGTTAATTACATGATATATTTACTAATTAATCTGGTTATTTTATGCAGTTAATTTTCTGATAAAAATGAGCACAGAACAACCACCACCATCCAATATCCTTGCAAGCATACTTGATCGCAATAGGTTGACCGGACCTAATTTGTCTGATTGGCTAAGAAATTTGAAACTTGTCCTGAACCTTGAACATATAGGATATGTTCTAGATTCAAATGTTCCTTGTCCCTTACCTCCAGAGGTATAGGATATGTTCTAGATTCAAATGTTCCTGGTCCCTTACCTCTAGAGGCCATACAAGAGGAACATGAAACTTTGGACAAGTGGAAGGAGCATGATATGAGAGCTAAGTGTTACGTGCTTGCTTCCATGAGTAATGAGTTACAGAAGCAGCATGAAAACGTGGAGAGTGCAAGTGAGATTCTCCTTCACCTATAAGAGTTGTATGGTGAGCACAGTAGGAATGCTAGGTATGAGATATCTAGGCAGCTGTTTCGCATCTGAGGGACAGAATGTTGGGAATCATGTCGACAAGATGATTCGGCTGATTGAGCAGTTGGAACATCTTGACTTCAACATGGATTTCCAACTACAGACGGATTTGATCCTTTAGTCCCTTCTTGAGTCTTTTGGGAATTTTGTGACAAATTTCCATATGACTAAATAGGAATACACCTTAGCTGGTTTACTTAACATGCTGGTTATTGCCCAAAAGAATATGCCTGGCAATAAAGGAAAAGAGGTAACTTTGATTGCTTCTTCTTCTGCTGGAAAGTCCAATAAGAGAAGGGCAATAAGAAAAAGAAATCTCAGATTCCTGGTCCTTCTAAGAAAATAGCTAAACAGAAAAGGAAAACCAAAGCTGACAAAGGCAAAGGAAAGTGTTTCCACTGCCAACAGGAAAGTGTTTCCATTGCCAACAGGAAAGTGTTTCCACTGGACAAAGTATAACAATCTAAATGAATGCAATACCATGGTGAAAACCAACTCAAGTTCAAAATATAATTGGCACTTAAGGTTATGTCATGTTGTAGAAGATAGGATTACAAAATTGGAGAAAATGGGGATTCTATCCTCATCGGGCTCTGAGCCTACTCCAACTTGTGAATCTTGCCTTCAGGGCAAAATGACTAGATCACCCTTTGTTGGACAAGGGCTAAGGGCTGAAAATATTTTGGAGCTAATACATAGTGATGTATGTGGTCCATTTAAGAAAATGGCTAAAGGCAGTTTTCATTATTTTATTACCTTTACTGATGATCAAGGTTGGGTATTTGTATTTGGTGAAATACAAACATGAATCCTTTGAAAAGTTCAAAGAATTTAAATCTGAAGTAGAAAATCAAACAAGAAAGAGTATTAAAAGCTCTTCGATCAGATCGTGGAGGAGAATATTTGAGTATTGAATTTGATGAATACTTGAGAGAGCACGGCATTGTTTTCTAGCTGACTCCTCCAAGAATGCCACAGCTGAATGGTGTATCTGAAAGGAGAAATCGTACCCTATTGGATATGGTACGTAGTATGATGAGCTATACTGATATGCCAATCTCTTTTTGGGGATTTGCATTAGAATCAGCTTTGTAAATTCTAAATAGGATTCCATCAAAATTAGTTTTTTCCACACCTTATGAGATATGGCATGGAAGAAAACCAAGTCTTAAGCATGTTAAGATTTGGGGTTGTCCAGCTTATATCAAAAGGCTGAACACTGATAAATTGGAAACCAGATCAGAAAAAGGTCGATTTGTTGGATATCTAAAAGATAGTTTTGGATATTATTTTTATTTGCCTATTTCACAAAAGGTTGTGATTAGTAGAGATGCCACATTTCTTGAACAAAAGTTTGTTCAAGAAAGAGGCAAAGGAAGGCAAATAGAGTTGGAATTGGAGAATTCTGACCAATCAATAGATCATATGGATATAGATCCATCTAGTCAATGTATACCCGTTGATGAAACATCTACAGCTGTTCCTCGTAGAACAACCAGGGTATCTCACCCACCAGTGAGATATGGTTTCCTTCATGAAGAAGAACAAGACTTGTCTACTCATGAAGAAGTAGATTATGGAGATGATCCACTTACCTGTGAAGAAGCGATATCAGATATAGACTCTTCAAGATGGATTGATGCTATGAAATCCGAGATTGATTCCATGTATAAGAATCAAGTTTGGGATCTTGTTGACCCACCTGAATGTTTTGTACCTATAGGGAACAAATGGGTTTTCAAGAAGAAAATTGGTTCTGATGGAAAGGTAGAGACCTATAAGGCAAGGCTAGTAGAGAAAGGGTTTTGCCAAAGGCAAGGAATCGACTATGAGGAGACTTTTTCTCCTGTTGCCATGTTTAAATCAATTAGGATTCTATTAGCAATAGCTGCATACTATGATTATGAGATTTGGCAGATGGATGTCAAAACAGCTTTTCTCAATGGATACATTGAAGAAAATATTTTCATAGAACAACCTAAAGGTTTTGAATCCCAAGATGGTTCCAAGGTATGCAAGCTAAAGCGATCCATTTATGGGTTGAACAAACTTCGAGGAGTTGGAACATCCGTTTCGATAAAGCCATTAAATCCTTTGGTTTTATCAAAAAATGAGGATGAGCCATGTGTATATAAGAAGGTTAGTGACAGTGCTATCACTTTCCTTATCTTATATGTGGATGACATACTGTTGATGGGTAATGACATAGGTATGTTGACAACTGTAAAGGTATGATTGTCAAATACATTCTCCATGAAAGACTTAGGGGAGGCAACCTATATTATTGGGATTCGCATCTATAGAGATAGAGCGAAAAGAATAATTGGTTTATCCCAAAGTCTATGCTTGGAAAAGGTGTTAAAGAGGTTTAACATACTTGATTCCAAGAGAGGATTGTTACCAGTGAGACATAGTATCCATCTTTCTAAAGAGATGTCTCCAAAGACACCTGAAGAAAGAGATAAGATGGTCAGGATTCCATATGCTTCGGCTATTGGAAGTTTAATGTATGTAATGTTGTGTACTAGGCCGGATATCGCATATGCTGTTAGTTTGACTAGCAGGTATCAATCCAATCCAGGTTTGGAACACTGGATAGCTGTCAAGAATATCCTTAAGTACTTGAGAAGAACTAAGGATTTATTCTTGATATATGGAGGTGGAGACTTGCAATTGGATGGTTATATTGATTCTGATTTCCAATCAGATATCGATGATAGAAAGTCTACATCTGGATATATGTTAATTTGTAATGGAGGTGCAGTCAGTTGGAAGAGTTCCAAACAGAGCACGATTGTAGATTCCACTATAGAGGCTGAGTATATTGCTGCATCAGATGCTGCAAAGGAAGCTGTTTGGATAAAGAAGTTCGTGACAGAACTTGCAGTAGTTCCTTCTATTGAGTCAGAAGTTTCACTACATTGTGACAACAATGGAGTAGTCATACAGGCTAAGGAACTAAGGTCTCACCAAAAATCCAAACACATAGAAAGGTGCTACCACATTATCAGAGAAATAGTTGGGCAAGGCAATATAGCCATGCAAAAAATAGCATCAGCTGAAAATCTAGCTGATCCATTCACTAAGCCTATGTCACAAACTTAGCTAGATCGACATCTTGAGAAGATAGGTCTAAGATATTGTAATGAATGGCTCTAGTGCTAGTGGGAGATTGTTAGTAGTATACCCTAGAGTATATCATTTAGTATGTATCTTGTACATATTTTTATTAATAAAAGGCTTTTCCACTTTTTCGTTTACATAATATATTTATGTGTAATAGAAAAGGTCCATTGATATTTTGTTAGAAATATTTTTCTTAAGTTGTTAAGAATATGAGTGACATTATTTCTAGCACAAAGTATCATAAATAGCTTCACAATCGAGGATACTTCATAATAAGGACATAACTTATCCAGAAAAGATTGTATTCATGTTTGTTCCCAAGTTATTTATATGAGATATAAATAAGATGGAATGGTGAGTCTCATGCCATATGGCAAACATGATAGGTACTTATAAATGATAAGTAGGCCGAACCAGTGACACTTATGACAAGCACATGGAGTTTACTCTTGTCAATGTTTTGTCATAAATCATATTAGTGCATATAATCTTTAGACCTGAGATAGCAGAGTTATCTTGTATATAGGTAGTTTGAGTTTGATACTGCTTTCATACTTGTACTGTGTATGGGTATATGGGCATGTGTTGGCTCCTACTAGTTATATATGGAGGTAGGTGTTGATTAAGATGGAATCTGTTCCTCTAAGTAAATAGAGATAAAATCCTATGTTCATTTAATTGTTCTTGATGTTTCAAGTTCCTGGCCAGGACAGATAGATTTATTCAGAAAAGAGTTTCTGATGAGAAAATCTTTTTAATCAAGAACTGGAATTAAAAGAGAATATAATATTCATAGCAAATGGAGTTTGACATAAACCATGACTCCAGCTTGAGTTGGGATTTTGTAACAGAGAGATTCCAGTGCATGCTAACATATGATTATAGGTTCATTTAAGGTAAACCTTATTACTAATTGGGTGTCCATGGCATGCTATACTAGGCGTTAACCATGGTCTATGAGGTGCATAAAATGATTTAGAGAAATCATTTATGGTAAGAAAGAGTTCTGATGATATTAAGAGTTGATATCATATCTCATTGCCAATTAGTGATGAGACTAGTAAGTCGCACACATACACAAGTTATCACCTATTTAAATATGATTTAATTAATTAATTAAAGAGTTTAATTGATTAATTAAATAGGTTTGGTTTGCAATTAGATTGCAAAGTCCCTAGCATGACTTGAAACTAAATCTAGATTATTGAATGTATAGTATAAGTTAAATTTATATTTAAAGTGTTTAAATATGAATTTAATTAATGAGAAATTAATTAATAGAGGTTAATTAATTAATTTATATTTGATATAAATTAATTAGAAGAAGAAAAATAATTATTTTGGGTTGAGAACTCAAAATTAAGACACAGGGGCATTTTGGTTATATCACAGTATGACACGTGACACCATGAGATTGTGACACATGGGATTACACATAAACTTGCCAAATGTTTTTTAATCATGTAAAATGATTAAAATCAAGATTAAATATAGGTTTGATACTTGGCACAATGTGATTGGGTCACTTAAACCTAGAGTTAATCAATGGGTAACATGTGGCAAGGGTTTAATGTGTTAACCTAGCTATATAAGTGTTGTTATGAGAAAATAAAATATAATCAGCAGCCACACTCCTTGGTCACGCCATTTTGAGGCTCTCCATCTCTTCTTCTTCATCTCTCATCAATTCAAAGAGATTAGCCATCAATCTCTTGAATTAAAAATACTAGAAATTGTTTCTAGTGTCCTGTTTACATCTCTAATCTCTTAAAAGGCAGAGCTTGAATTTATAATTAATAGAAAAAGCTTTAGAAGCTGTTCAAGGGCTGCCATAGGTGTTCTTGGTGTGGACAAGCTAGAGGGACAACATTTGGTGTCTTGAAGACAAATCTCAAAGGCAAAAATACGCTGCAGTGCATCAAGAGGTTAGTGTAATCGTTCTTGATTTAATCTAAGGTTCTAAAATTAATCTGATTAATTTTAAAATCTTAAATAGTAAATACAGATCTAAAAACATATTAAAAGAGTTTTAATATGTTGTTTATCATTGAAATCAAATAGATAAAAATAAATCTTCATGATGCATGTGACCCTAGGTGAAATTTTTTTTTTGAATTCAATGGTATAAACTTGTATTTTTTACGCTTCCGTTCCTTCATTTCTGTGGGAGTTCAGAAAAAAATATATCCTAGATGCTTATGTGGACTAGAAGCTACAGGAGTTCTTAAGTCTGAAACAGGGAAGTAGGTCAATGGCAGAATGTGAAAGGGAATTTTCCCGCCTAAGCCACTATGCAAGAAGTCTCCTTTCTACTAGCAGGGAAAGATGTAAGAGGTTTGAAACCGGCTTGAAGCCCAGTCTCAGACTACAAGTGGTCAGATTCAAGCATACTAACTTCTCTAAGCTTATTTCTCAAGCACTGAAATTAGAAAGAATTGAGTCAGAAGCGGCCCCAGAGAAAAAGAAATCAGAGAAGACAGAGAAAGAGAAAGAGGGGAAGTTAGTAGATCAGAGTTCCAGTGGTCCTACTAGGAAGAGAAAGAACTTTAGGGGACACAGCAGAGGTGGTAAAAGTCTAGTAGGGGAAGATATTCGGGACAAAAACCTCCTCCATCTAGTCAGCAGAGTACCAGAAGTTCCTACCCTCCCCGCCAATGTGAAACTTGTGGTAGAAGCCATGGTGGGGTATGCTATAAGGCCACAGGAGCCTGTTATAACTGTGGAGGCACAGGACACTTTGCCAAGGACTGCACCAGTGCTCGTAGAGTTGGGCCACCTCTTATTACTGCTGAAGGGTCAGTTCAGAATCCTGCCACCAGGGGTTCACAATCAACTAGCAGAGGTAAAGGCAGGGGTAAAGGTAGTCCAGCAGGCAGCCAAGGCACAGTGAATCAATCAGAGCAAGGAAGTGCTCCAGTCAGAGTCTACGCAATGAGACAAAGAGAAGAGGTAAAGACATTTGATATTGTGGCTGGTACCTTCTCAACTTTTAATCAAGATGTGTTTGTATTATTTGATCTAGGTTCTACCCATTCCTATATGAGTACTAGCATCATTGATTGCATTGATGTTCCGTGTGTGAAAATAGACTTTGAGGTGCTAGTAACAAGTCCGCTAGGATAAGAGGTCAGGGTTAATAGAATGTATAGGGATTGTCCTTTGGTGATCCAAGGACATACTTTTCTGTCTGATCTCATTGAAATGCCCTTCAGAGATTATGATATCATCTTAGGCATGGATTGGTTAGCCAGGCATCACGCCATGATTGGATCAGAGATCAAGACAAGCATTTTTGGTCTCCCTCAGTACACTGATGTGGTAATACATGGGGAGAGGCAGCTATTGCCATCAAACATCATTTCGGCTGCACTAGCTAGTAAAATGATTAGAAAGGGGTGTGAAGCATACTTGGCACATGTGGTAGACACCCTAGTGGGGAGTCCAGCATTGAGGGACATCCCTACAGTATATGACTTTCCAAATGTGTTTCTTGATGAATTGCCAGGATTACCTCCAGAAAGTGAAGTGCAGTTTGAGATTAATGTTATGCCTGGTGTGGATCCAATCTTCATAACACCATACAGAATGGCACTAGTAAAGTTGAAGGAGTTAAAGGTATAGTTGCAAGAATTACTTGAAAAGGGCTTTATCCGCCCTAGTGTGTCACATTGGGAGCGCCAGTATTGTTTGTTAAGAAGAAAGATGGAACTTTCCGCTTATGTATTAACTACCGACAGTTGAATAAGGTGACAATAAAGAACAGATATCCATTGCCTCGCATTGATGATCTGTTTGATCAGTTGAAGGGTGCAGCTGTATTCTCCAAAATTGATTTGCGATCTGGTTATTATCAGTTAAAAGTGTAAGAGCAGAGTATTCCAAAGACTGCTTTCAGAACTCGATATGGCCACTATGAGTTTCTAGTAATGCCATTCGGGTTAACAAATGCTCCAGCTGCTTTTATGGATCTGATGAACACTATCTTCAGATCATATCTCAACCAGTTTGTGGTGGTGTTTATTGATGATATTTTGATATATTCGAGGGATGCAGAGGAGTATGACAGACATCTGTGGATTGTACTGCAGACTTTAAGGGAGAAATAATTATAAGCCAAATTGTCAACATGTGAATTTTGGCTGAAAGAAATCTCCTTCTTGGGACATGTTGTGTCAGCTAAAGAGATCAAGGTAGATTCCAGCAAGGTAGAAGCTATCCTTAATTGGAAGCCGCCAGAATATCACGTAAATTGCAGCTAGGTTTAGCCGATATTACTGCCGGTTTGTGAAAGGGTTTTCTATGTTAGCTTCTCCACTGACCAAGCTGCTTCGGAAAGATATAAAATTTCAGTGGACAGATAAATGCCAGCAGAGTTTTGATGAGTTAAAGAGGTGTTTGACTAAAGCTTCAGTCCTTATTTTACCTACACTGGGTAAAGAATACACAGTTTATAGTGATGCTTCTCACAATGGGTTAGGCTGTGTACTGATGCAAGATCAGAATGTCATTGCTTATGCATCATGCCAGCTAAAACCACATGAGAGGAACTACCCAACACATGATTTGGAACTTGCAGCTATTGTCTTTGCTCTGAAGATCTGGAGACACTATTTGTATAGGGAGAAATGCTACATCTACACAAATCACAAGAGCTTGAAGTACTTGGGCACCCAGAAGGAATTGAATTTGAGGTAGAGGAGATGGTTAGAACTGATTAAAGACTATGATTGCTTAATAGACTATCAGCCAGGGAAAGCAAATGTGGCGGCTAATGCCTTAAGTCGTAAGACTATGGCAAGTCTCAAAGTTTCTCCTTTGTCCATGGTACATGAGTTGAAAGCACAGCATGCCAGTTTGGAGATTAATGATGAGGGACAGACAGTAGTTGCATGGCATGTACAGCCAGTGTTGATTGATCATATCAGAATGGCTACTCAGAATGATGAAAAATATCAGAAGCTGCTGAAAGAAGTCCAGAAGGGCAGAAAACCTGAATTCTCTGTGAGAGATGATGGTTTATTGCTACATCAGGGCAGAATGTGCATTCCTAGTGATGTGGAATTGAGACAGATCATTATGAAAGAAGCACATGAGTCTCCTTTTGCTATGCACCCTGGTAGAACTAAAATGTACAGAGGCATAAAAGAGCATTACTGGTGGATGGGTATGAAAAGGGATGTAGCTAATTTTGTTTCCAAATGCCTAACTTGTCAGCAAGTGAAGGCAGAACATCAAGTTTCAGCTAGTTTGTTACATCCATTGCTAGTACCAGAGTGAAAATGGGAATGGATAACTATGGATTTTGTGATGGGACTTTCGAGGACACAGAATAGTCATGATGCAGTATGGGTTATAGTTGACAGACTGACCAAGTTTGCTCAATTTCTGCCAGTCCAGATGGACTATAGTTTGGAGAGATTGGCCAGATTGTACATAAATGAGATTGTAAAACTACATGGAGTGCCAGTATCGATTGTATCAGACAGAGATCTTAGGTTCACTTCTAGATTCTGGGGTAGTCTTTAGAGAGCCCTAGGAACTAGATTGAACTTCAGCACAGCATTCCACCCACAGACAGATGGCTAGTCTGAGAGGGTAATTCAGATATTGGAGGATATGCTACGGGCTTGTGTAATTGAGTTTGAAGGTAGTTGGGATACACACTTGCCTTTGATTTAGTTTGCTTATAACAACAGCTACCAATCAAGCATTGGGATGCCTCCATATAAAGCTTTGTATGGTAGGAAGTGCAGAACTCCCCTATGTTGGAATGAAGTAGGTAAAAGGAAGATGATTAGGCCAGAAATTGTTTAGCAGATAGAGAAAAAGATTAGATTGATCAGAGATCGACTCAAGGCTGCATCAAACCGTCAGAAGTCCTATGTTGATCTGAAGAGAAGAGATATTGAATATGCAGTGGGTGATAAGGTATTCTTCAAAGTTTCTCCTTGGAAGAGGATTACGAGATTTGGCAGAAAGGGGAAACTGAGTCCTCGTTTCATCGAACCATATGTGGTTCTGGAAAGAGTGGGTCCTTTGGCATATCGGTTATCATTACCTCCAGAGCTAGAAAGGATACACAATGTCTTCCATGTGTCCATGTTAAGGAGGTACATATCTGACCCATCTCATATTCTATTAGTTGAAGAGATTGAGGTAAATCCAAACCTCTCATATGATGAAGAACCCATAGAAATTCTAGCATATGAGGTGAAGCAGCTAAGGAACAAACATATACACCTGGTTAAAGTGCTGTAGAACCATCATTCAGGCCAGGAAGCTACTTGGGAACGTAAAGAGGACGTGAGGAGACAGCACCCACAGCTGTTTAGAGACTAATACTAAGTAAAATTTTGAGACGAAATTTATTTTAAGGGGGGGAGAATTGTAATACCCCTATGTTCGGTAGTACGTTCTACTGTTCCGGTGACCAATGTTGTTTGGACAACTAGGATGCCTAGAACTACATTTAAAAGTAGTGAGGAGACATAAAATAATGAAATACAATAAAGGAAAATACAAGAAAAACAAAGGAAAAATAATAGCAATGAAATGAAACTAAGTTAAACTAGCCAGCACCGCAGCGATGGGTGACCGCACAGGGAAGTTACGGCACAGGCAATAGCCAACCCCAAGACTGCAGGGAACCCTCGAAATTTAATTTTGAGACATAATTAAAGACTTAATGAAGTATAAATGTCAATAGAAATATCAAAGAAAAATTAATTAATTAGTACAAAGAAAAACGAGAAATCGAGAAAACGACAAAACTCGGTGTTACCGAAAAATCGGGAATATAACTCGAATAGGGGCATTGTGGTCATTTGACACCTAGAGTTGGCTTTTGAACTAAATGTCAATGAAAAATAAATGGTATTACATTTGGAAAATTCAAATGAAAAATGGAATTAAAGATAAAATGTAAATTAAGAGAAAATATGGTTAAAATTGCAATTTTTGAAACCTTAGATTATAATATCATTAATCTAGGTTTAGTGGGGCACTAAGTGGATACATTAATACTTAAAATGAGGACAAAATCCTCCACTCACTTCATCATCCTCACCAAGCTCTCCCATGGCCGAAAATGGTGTCCTAACTTCCCTCCATGGAAACCACCCATGCAAGCTTGAGATCACCCTCATTTCAAGCTGAATTCTTGAAACCTTCATTAATCTTTGCCTACACACCTTGGGCAGCAATAAGGGAGCAAGAAAGATAAGTTTTGGTGGAGTTTTGAAGAAGTCCAAAAGAGGTAAGTGGTTATTTTTCAAATCTTGTTTCATTAAAAGTGTAACTAAGGTTGTGGATAGTTGAATTATGGAAGAATTTTTGAGGTTTGATGAATTGTTGGTGATGGAGCAGTTCGGAAGCCATGGAATTTCATCATGTACAGCTTGTCTTTGCATGTAAATGGTTGTTGAGATGTTAAATTAAGTGTTTAAATGTATTGGAGTTGAATTTCATGTAAAAAGTTTGATTTGTAAGCTTGAAAAGTGAAAATGGAAGTTGATGTGTATGTGTAATTTTTGGGCAGCCTCAAAATAGAAATTAGTAAGGTTCAAATTCATGAAATGTTATTGAAATATTATACAAAAAAATGGCAGCATATATGTGTGTGGAATAGTAGTGATAGGTATGTAATTTGATGATGAAAGTTTGTGTGATAATTAGAAGTATTTATGTGTATATATTGTTGGAATTGAACTTTGTGAATTGTGGCTACATTTGGTGTATTTTGAAGTGGTTATATTCTGTTCAAGTTGACCTATAATGTAGAGAATTGAATGGTTTTGGTTAGTGCCAAATGTAGAATGGTATGGAAAGTGAAAATGTAATTGGTAAACATGTGTTTGATTTAATGTTTGAAAAGCATGTAGAGGGCAGTGTGCAAATAGACTTATAACCCTAAATGTGTGACTCCAATTGGTATGAAGCCAATTGAAGGTGAAACTAGGCACAAAATGTGCCAACTTTCATGAAGAAAGCCTACCTAAATTCTATCCAGAAAGTAACTTGAAAAATGACCAAATCTGGATTAGTGACTTGAAAGCCTGGAAATTGACCATTTGGGCAGTAGTTAGATTTTTTGCCATAACTCACTCAAAACAGGTCCAAATGACCTGAAATTTTTACCATGAATAGACTAGACATAGAGCTACAATTCTTATGAAGATATCAAAACCCAAAAATGACCATAAGCAAGTCAAATAACTTGCACAAGTTCGGGTATAAAAACTGCCAGAACCAGAAATGATCTAAAAATGACCTAAAGTTACCATTTTAGTGCAATCTGTCCAAGTTTGGTAAATGGACCATATCTTGGTCTATACAACTCAGAATGACCTGAAATTTTGCCTCGCATGTAATAAGACATAGATCTACAATTTTGCTTCTTTGACCAGAAGCTAAAAACTAAGAGAAATAGGACTTTAAGCTAGACCAATCGAGCACACAAAAATTGAGAACTTGACATTTACATACAATGATGCTTGAAATAATTTGGCAATGAATGCCAACTTATAAAAATGGTAAGTTGCACTATATTGGTAGCATATTGAAATGCAAAATATGACATATTGGTAACATTAAACCTAATTCACCTAGAGTGCATCGAGGGTCAACATTAAAGGTTGACTAAGGAAAATAATAGAATTCAATAAATTAATTATTAAGCCTTATTGTTAGAGACAATTTAAATGAGTACTGAAACACTTCAAATTGTGTGTTTCAGTTAGCAAAGACTCAGAGAAGGGGAAGAAAACACTGAGTCAGGGCCAAGAGGCATTTGTCAGAGGTTTGTGCATAATAGTTATTTCTTTTGAATTTTTCAATTGAAATAAATTATGACTATTTGTATGTTATTATTTTACATTGTGGAAATTTGTTTGAATGGATATTTGATGGATACTTATTTCTTGAAAAACATTGCAAATGGTTTGAAACCACAACTATCATGTATATAGATTGAATTCCTCGCTAGTTTGTCTAGTGGGACGAATTGACTTTGAATTCCCTATCTGGCTGAAATATTGAGGTGTGTGCCTGTTGAGGACGAATAGAATGAGTACTCATATTATTGGTAGCTAGCTATGTTATTCCTCATTAGCCATCAGCTTTTGGGACGAATTGGACTATGGAATCATGATTAAGCTGTGTATGTGATTTATTGATATTTATTGTGATATTGTGAAATGGAGTTTAAATTCTTTATGACATTCACTATCTTTTGAATTTAACTATGATTTTAAGTATCCACTGTTTGTATGATTTATGGCTTATGGTTTTTAAATTGTATTTTCTTAATGTTGTGCACCACTGAGACATTGGCCCAGCAATAGCTTTTTCATTGCTGTCGCAGGTAGACAGACGGATAGATCAGCAGAGTAGGCTGCTTGTACAACATTTTGAGATTTTGATAGGTATATCGAATATACCATATTGTGTAGTTTTTATTGTAATGAATGTGCACTGTATGTATATATTGTACTTGGTCTTGAGCAGTTGTGAACTAAAATTATAAATTATTTTAGCTTGTAAAAAATATTGTGACATATTTCTTTTATCTCATCTTTTGAAAACACTGGAAAATTGATTGTTGAACTGAGTTGATAATGTTGAGAAATTTATTATGTTGACAAATTTATTGGAGTTTGGGATTGATAAATTATTGGAAGTGCTTTTTACAGGTTTTTAAAGAACTGTTTTATTCAAAATACAGATGGCACTCTGCCAAAATTTTTGCAGAAATTATTAATACTTCAAATGTGTTATTTAGTTTCACTTTAGTAAAAAAAAAAAAAATTAACACCTGTCAATAGTGCTCACCACTATAAAAAGAAGTAAGAAAAGTTTTAAAATCCCTTGTAGTGTATTTAATGGGTTATCAGTAAACCAAGTTTGGTAGTTCATCAGGTGTACTACGGGATCATGTTATGCCTCACAGAGGGGTAGGGTGTGACATTGGCTTTCTCCTGGTAGCAAGTTACACGGGTCGGTGGTATGTTTACATGACCCGTGTACTATGTATCAGTAATAACACTTTGCTTCTTGAGTTTTTCCAAGCCTCCTTCTTTACTTCTAGGCTTTGGAACTTCCCCAAAAACACCTGAAAATATGCAGAAAACATAGAATTTAGTGCAGAGTGATGAAATTTACAAAAGTTAATGAATTTAATGGTTATGCATAAAATTACCTATCTAAATGCTATGAAATGTTATACAAATGTGCTTAAAAATATCTATATAATACAAGTATATCAAATACCCCCAAACTCAAACTTTTGCTTGTCTTCAAGCAAATAAAATCCTTTTTTAGAACATATTTTCGGGGAAAACTTAGAAACATAACCATAAATTCAATATGCATATAGTTGAACTCCTTCAACTTTTATGCCAATTACCGTCTTTCAAGGTATAAGGGTTTCAATAGTTGCCTGCTTAAAGCTTCACCCCATTCATGGTGTGTTAACTAATTATTCCTCTATGCAAGGCTATTAATAAGTCATAAATAACCTATTTTATCAAGATAGACTCAGGAAACACTCCCCTCATAATTGCCTCTATTAAAGAATATTGGTGAGTTTGATTTAATTCCAACTCCATTGGCATATCTCAATTCCCTATCTCCACTAATGTAGCACACACTTTCAAAAGATCAAAAGGTCTTAAAAGGGTTATAATGGGGTTAAGGGATGGGGATTTGGTTATCAATGAAGGGTCTTAAGGAATGCAAATATGAGGATAGTTTTCATGCACAAAGCTCTAAGTATACCTAGTTTATTCTGCTGATTTTGTGTAAAAAGAAGGGTTATTTATAGTGCCAAGCATATTTTCATAATACTTGTGGGACTCTTTTTTTTTTTTTTTGTCCCTTTTGTCCTCTCCCCCTAAACTCATTGCTTTTGTTGGGTTGGAAAGGCAAATTTTTCCTTGATTTTAATTGCATACTTGCACTCTTCTTGGTTTTTCACTCCTTCTCGCCATGTTTTTCTTTTACCCTTGATATACCTATCCTTCATACACTAGACTTCCTCAAAAGGGAGAGGTGAGTGTTTAAGCTAAGGTCCAGGTGAATATTTGTGGCTAAACAAGGAAAATTATACGGGTAAAAATATAAGCTCAAGTTGGCTGCAAGGGGTATATGTTTTAATTAGGGATGGCTAAGGCTTAGTGAAGCTATATCAAAGAATGCCTTAATCATCTCTTTGTCAAGCATATGCTAGAATTTTGCTTCGATAGGTCTAAAAGACATGTTCTAGAGCTTGTGAGACATTTTTAGGTTTATTTGCATTTCAAAAGTTTTCTCCTAATTTTGCAAGTTCAATGTGACAAATTAAAAGCTATGAAGGGGTTTAACTAGTCTAACTCCACTAAGGTGGTTAAGTTTTTCACAAACAACAAATTAAATCCCTTTTTGCCTATCCAGATACATTCATTCCTCAATACCATGGAGTCCAATTATTAGCTTATTAATATTTGTGGTTATAATTATAAGTTAAAAATCATTTCAAAAAGTTCAAAATTTGCAAAACTTTTTGGATTTTGATACACAAGTATAATAAGGATATAATTGAGCAATGTAATGAAATGTGATGAATGCAGTGCATGAAATGCATCTGTACCCCCAAACTCAAATTTGACATTGTCCTCAATGGCAACATAATATGCAAAATTAAGATATGGCACAAAAAGTTATGAAAGAGCATATTATGTATTAAGAATTGAAAGTTTGAACAAAAAACAAGTAATAGAGTCCTATAAACACAATTTAGGACTAAGGCATATAAGTTTTTACATGAAAGAACCTATCCTAAAGTCCTAACTCTAGAAAGTCTCTGATGGTGATGATGGTCCCTCTCCGTCGAGTCTCTCAATTATCGTATCGAGCTTGTTGTGAGCTTCTTGGAGGCTATCTTCAAGCGCTTGCATCCTATTGTTAAATGTGGTCTCAATGCACTGAATGTAGGCGAGGATGGGGTCTATCAGTGGTAGTGTGTATGGAGGCACTCGAGTGGGAGACTCGTGGTGGAGTGGCTCTTGGGCTTCCTCCTAGGCTTCCTCTTGGGCCTGTGATGGTTCGCCGGCCTCTTCCCCTACTTCGTCCCGCCTAGGGATGACATTCCTTTTTGCATCGACAAGGAAGCATGTGTTCCCAACCTTTTTACATATCCCCATGTATATGCAGATGGTTTGGTTAATCCTAGTGGTGCCAGCGATGGAGTACAGCCTGTGATGCCCAGGGATGAAGCCGAATGGAGTGTTATGGCTGTGATGAGGTCGCCAAGCATGATGTGCCTCGTAGGCTGGTGGGATATTTAGCGTAAGTGGTTGCATAGGAAGAACATAGTGCTGCAATGTCTGTCAGTGACCATGCATCACAACAAGAAAAACTCATTGGCATTGACGACCCCCAAGCAATCACCACGGCCTATGATGGTGTAAGTAGCTAGCTTGTGCATATACCGTAGAGCGGGGCTAGTGATACTAGTGGATTTGGATTTATTAGAGTTGTAGACATTGGTGTTCAGTGTTATGGAGCACTAGAAGTCCACGCTATTGTAGATAATCCTGTTTTATGGGATTTCCTGGAACCTAGTGCTGTCAAAGTCGAACACTATGTTAACTCATCCATGTTCATCACCCAATCGATGCCAAGCATATGAAATTTGATCCTCCCCCTATCCTCTTTGTTCGTGGGCCATAAGGTGGCCTTAAAGCTCCCAAGGAACTCAAGTGTGGTATCGTGATAGGCTGGGAACTAGAGTTGGGTGAATCTAGTCTATCCAATGCTGTTAAGCAGCCCATTAATCTCCTCTCACAGGTTGAGTTGTCCAGCAACCCAAATTCCATGTACTTAGTGGAGATAATCCTCCGGTTGTTAAGCCATGCACACAAATCTCAGTGGGCGCCATTGTGGAATGGCCAAACAATAGAGAATTTCAGTTGTGCTGGTTGTGGAGGTTGTGTTTGAGGTTTGGGTGCAGGTTGTGGTTGTGGTTGAGGTGGTGGAGGTGTGGCTTGTCTCGTTCTCGGGCGCTGGGGTGATGGTTGGGGAGGTAAGGGTGAAGAGTCTCCTCTGTGCATTGAGTAAGACTCGATTCTCCTTGCAGGGCACTTAGCAGGTGCCTTTGGTGCTTTGGAGAGGGAGAAAAGTTAGGTTTTTGGGAAGGGAATGGAGATTGGAGAGGTATTTAAAGAGGAGAAATTTAGGAGAGGAAGAGTTTTAGAGTGGATGGGAATGCAGAGGGGATTGGAAAATTTAAAGAGATAAAAAGTCCCTTCGTTTTGTGCATTTTTCCACCCTTGGGTATTCCATCTGCAATATGATACATGGGTTATGGTCCGAGGACCCGTGTAATTTTCTGTCTGAAAGTTCCCTTCTTGGACAAGTTACATGGCCTGTGTAAATTCATTTGAGGGCCTGTGTAACTTTTTGTCCAAAACTAGCTTGGCTAGTTTAGTTACACTGTTCATGTAAATTTAATTGGGGACCCAAATAACTCTCTGTCTCCCTTAAACTTAGAATTTTTCTCTTTATTTATGAAGCACAAGGCATGTAACATTACACAGGGTCAACCCGTGTAAGTTTCTGGAGTTTATGCAAGTGTTGTTCTAAGGTTCCAGGATGTTACATGGGACGTGTAACACTTATACACGACCCGTGTAAATTTCTAGCTCTCCTTTTCTCTTTATAGGACAATTTCACGCTAAAGTTTTCCTATCATTATGAATGAAATGAATGCAAAGATTAGCAACAGAGTTACTTTTCTGGTTTTATGCAATCTTCTCTTGCGTGATTTTAACTTGATGTTTCCACTCCTCCCTTGCTTTTAGTTCCTTGCCTTTGCAGAATTGTGTTTTGGGGTACCTTCAAAAATTAAAGAACATAAAGTAAAATAATGAAAATCAAAAGAAAGGTTACAAAAGTGTTTGGGTTGCCTCCCAAAGAGCATTTATTTATAGTCATTAGCTGGACTGTTCTTCAGCTTCATTGTTGAGGTGGAGGGGTGCTGTAGGATTGGATGAATCCTTCTTCAATTTTATCCCCCAAGAAATATGGCTTTAATATCTGCCCATTAACCTTGAAGGCACCTGAGGTTTCGCTCTATACTTCTACCGCTCCATGTGGGAAGACTTGAGTCACCTTAAAGGGTCCGAACCATCTTGACCTCAACTTTCCTGGAAAGAGTTTTAGTCTTGAATTGAACAGTAGGAAAAGATCCCCTTTTTTTATTTCTTTCCTTGATATGCATCTGTCATGCCATCTTTTGGTCTTGTCCTTAAAGATCCTAGCATTCTCATAGGCATCCTACCTGATTTCTTCCAGCTCATTGAGTTGTAGAAGCCTTTTTTTACCAGCAGCCTTTAGGTCAAAATTTAAGGTCTGCATTGCCCAATAGGCCTTGTGTTCAAGTTCGATGAGGAGGTGGTAGGATTTTCCATAAACCAGGCAGAAGGGTGTTGTTCCAATGGGAGTTTTATATGCAGTGTGGTATGCCCACAATGCATCATCCAACTTTATAGACCAATCTTTCCTTGAGCGATTGACCATTTTCTCAAGGATATGTTTTAGCTCCATATTTGAAACTTCTACTTAACCACTGGTTTGAGGATGATAAGGGGTTGCCACTTTGTGAGTTACTCCATATTTCTTCAATAGTATTTCAAATTGTTGATTGCAGAAGTGACTTCCTCCATTGCTGATTATTGCCATTGGTGTGTCAAATCTTGTGAAGATGTTTTTTTTTTTTTAGGAATTTTGTGACCACTCTGGCATTATTTATTGGTGTGGCTATTGCTTCTACCCATTTTGACACATAATCAATACAAACCAGGATATACTTATTTCCAAAGGAGGTTGGGAATGGACCCATGAAGTATATTCCCCACATGTCAAATAGTTCTATTTCAAGTATACTGTGCAGTAGCATTTTATTCCTTCTTGAGATATTCCCTGTTCTTTGGCATTGATCACAAGCTAGCACAAAGTATCTCACATCCTTAAATAAATGTGGCCAGTAAAACCCTACTTGGAAAATCTTAGCTGTTGTTTTTGTGGTGCCAAAATGTCCTCCATATAATGATGAATGGGAGTGCTGTAGAATGCTCTCTATTTCCTCCTCCGGTATGCATCTTTTTATTAGCCCCTTATTGCATCTTTTGTACAGTAGAGGTTCCCCCCATGTGTAGAAGCGCACATCATGCAAGAATTTCTTCCTTTACTGATAAGATATGTTTGGTGGCAATACCCTGCATACAAGATAATTAACAAAGTCAGCACACCATGGAGCTTGGGAGAATGCTAGTGACTGCTCATCAGGAAATGAGTCATCAATTGGTAAATCCTCAATGTCCCCTATGTCTTCCTATTTCAGCCTTGAGAGGTGGTCAGCTACTATGTTTTCAGATCCCTTTTTATCCTTGATTTCAAAGTCAAATTCTTGTAGGAGTAAAATCCATCGAATTAGCCTTAGCTTTGCTTCCTTCTTGTTCAAAAGTTACCGGATGGTAGCATGGTCTGTGAATACAATGACTTTTGATCCAAATAGGTAAGATCTAAATTTGTCAATTACAAACATCAGTATTAGGAATTTCTTTTCTATGGTAGCATAATTGAGTTGTGCATTGTCAAACGTCTTACTAGCATAGTAAATGGCATAGAGCTTTTTATCCTTCCTTTGTCCTAGCACTGCTCTAACCATATAGTCACTTGCATCGCATGTCACCTCAAATGGTAGCTCCCAATCAGGTGGTTGCATAATTGGTGCTGAAATTAGAGCTTCTTTGATCTTGTTAAAAGAAACAAGGTAATTCTCATCAAAATTAAAGGGAACATCTTGACTTTACAGATTAGTCAATGGCTTTGCTATTTTGGAAAAATCTTTAATAAATCTCCTGTAGAAGCCTACATGTCCCAAAAAAACTTCACACTCCTTTGACTGATGTTGGTGGTGACATCTTTTCAATGACTACAATTTTTGCCCTGTCAACTTCAATTCCTCTTTCTGATATCAAGTGCCCAAGAACTATTCCTTCCCTTATCATGAAGTGACATTTTTCCCAATTTAGGACCAAGTTTGATTCTTCACATATTTGCGACACTTTGGATAAGTTAGCTAGGCATTCATCAAAAGTAGGTCTATAGATAGAAAAATCATCCATAAAAACTTCCATAATATTTTCAATGTAATCAGAAAAAATGGCCATCATACATCTTTGAAAAGTAGCAGGGGCATTATAAAGACCAAAAGGTATTCTTCTATATGCAAAGGTTCCATAAGGACATGTGAATGTGGTCTTTTCCTGGTCTTCTGGGTGAATAGGAATTTGGAAAAATCTTGAATACCCATCCAGATAACAAAAGTAGGAATGTTTTACTAGCCTTTCTAACATTTGGTCTATGAAAGGGAGAAGAAAATGGTCTTTTCTGGTGGAACTATTTAATTTCCTATAGTCTATGCACATACGCCAACCAGTGACTACACTAGTAGGGATTAATTCATTGTTTGCATTTTGAATGACAGTTGTCCCACCCTTCTTAGGCACTACATACACTGGACTAATCCATTTACTATCAGAAATTGGGTATATAATACCTGCATCTAATAGTTTCAAAATTTTCTTCTTAACTATTTCTTTCATGTTTGAGTTAAGTCTCCTTTGATGTTCAATAGTGGGCTTACTGTTTTCCTCCATAGGTATCCTTTGCATGCAAATTGAAGGGCTAATCCCTTTCAGGTCTTCTATTTTATACTCTATAGCCTTGCTATGGGTCCTAAGTACCTTTAACAGTTTTTTCTCTTCTATTTTAGATAGGCTAGCATTGATAATAACATGATATTTAGAATTTGAATCCAAGAATGCGTACCTTAGTGTGGAGGGGAGAAGTTTCAGTTCTACCTATTTGGTATCTTCCTGTGGCTTACTTTTGGGTCGTTCCTCCTTTACTTCTTCCACCTGGAAAGCTTGAGCTAAAGGTATGGATGGGCTGACTTCTAAAGATTGTGCACAAGCTGCGATTTCTGTGTTTTTATTATCTGCTGTGTGGCTGTGCACTATGCATGCTTCAAGAGGATCTTCAAGATGTGTTTCGTGCAATTCCTCTTTAACTAACTTGTCTGTTATGTCAACCCTTAAGCATTCATTAGGTTCAAGTTTATGCTTTACTGCTCTGAACAGGTTTAATTCCACTTCTTCATCTCTTACCTTGAGAGTTAACCACCCATTCTTAACATCTATGATAGCTCCAGTGGTTACCAAGAAAGGTTTATCCAAGATGATAGGGATTTGGACATCCTCTTCCATTTCTAAGACAACAAAATCATTGGAGATGAAGAATTTTCCCACCTTGATGAGGATATTTTCTAGGATGCCAACTGGGTATTTGATAGACCGATCAACCAATTGTAATGATATTATTATCGGTTTGAGTTCTCCTACATCCAGTTTGTGACATATTGATAGAGGCATCAAATTCACACTTGCACCTAGATTGTAACATCCTCACTGTAGCAATTCTGTACAGTCTACTGTTCCGATGATCGGTGTTGGTCCAGACAGCTAGATAGTCTAGAAAAATATTTAGACTAGAGTGAAGAGTCATAAATAATTCAAATACTAATAAGAAAAATTTAGAAAAAATTTTAGAAATAAAATATAACTAAGTTAAATGAGCTAGTGCCCTAGTGATGGGCAACCTAGTGGGAAGTTGTGGTTTTCGCAGCTAGAAGCCCTAAACCCAAGGGAAAATTCATGAAATAATTTTTGGGACTCCAAAGAAGAGTCATTGAGATTTCTATGGCATTAGAATGCCAAAAAAAGGCTTAGAAAAATTTTTTGATCGGTACAGATGATTTTGGCTCAATAAGCCAAACGGAGGGCATTTTTGTCATCTCGTCTTTAAAGATGATTTTTGGCTGACTTATCCAGTTAAATAAATAATTATTATGACATAAAATATGAGTAAATATTGCTAAAAATTGAATTGAAAATGAGTAAAAAAGAAAAGAAAAGAAAATGGATAAAAAAAATTAAATTTTGACATCACATAATGTCATTAAAAATTTATCCACCAATTAAATTGAAACAAGCATGCCTAAATATTATTAAAAATGATAAAAAGGAGGTTAAAATGAGAAAAAAAAATGCTATCATCCACCTTTTCCATTTTCTTGGCCGATTCCCAACCTCCATAGCTATCCACCATTTTCATCCATTTCAAGCTTGCTTTTCTTCCTTATCTCACCATATAAACTGTAGCGCCCTCACTTTACGTAGTCCGTACATTCTGCTGCTCCGGTGACCTAGTGTCTGTCTGGACAAGTCAGGATGTCTAGAACTACACTTCAGTGATAATAAACATACATAAAATGATGAAATAAATAAAAAAAAATACAAGAAAAATAAAAGAAAAATAAAAGAGAGAAAGTGAAACTAAGTTAAACGAGCCGACACCGAAGCGATGGGTGTCTGCACCGGGAAGTTACTGCAAAAGCAATTGCCAACCCCAGGACCACGGGGAAGCCTCAGAAATAATTTTTGAGACATAATTAAAGGCCTATAGAGGTGTAATTGACATTAGAAATGTCAAAGAAAAATTAATGAATTAGTACAAAGAAAAACGAAAAATCAAGAAACCGATAAAAATCGGTGTTATCGAAAAATTGAAAATATAACCTGAAGAGGGGCATTTTGATCAATTGACACATAGAGTTGGCTTTTGACCTAAATTTCCATAAAAAATAAATAGTATGAAATTTTGAAAATGCCATGGAAATAAGAAATATTACATATAATATAAATTAAAGGAATATAAGCGCATTAGTGCAATTAAGGGAAACTTTGACATATTTTAATGTTAATGGTGGTTAGTGCTCCACTAAATGATTATAAAAGGCACATGAAGACAAGGTTTTGGCCACTTCACGTCTTCTTCTTCTTCATCATCTTCAAATAGCCGAATTCAATTCCAAAGGGAAATTCTATGGATGGGCAAAGCTTAAAGCTCTCATCCACCAAGATCAAGCCATGAAATCTTCAAGGTTCTTTCATTAAAGTTGGAGTACACACCTTGGCCAATATTTTGAGAGCAAAAAGGGAAGTATTTGATGAAGTTTTAGCAAGCTCCAAAAAGAGGTGAGTGTCCAATTCACTTCCTTTCTTAAGTAAAGTTTATGTTTAGCTTTAGATGAGTTGATTGGTGATGAAAATTGATGGAATTTTTGAGTTATTGGACTGCCCAATTTTAGGCAGCCATGGAAGCCTATATTACTTGAGTGTTTCTTACATTAAATTGATGGGAATTAAGGTTGATTAACTCAAATTGAAGTGTAGCAAGTTAATGCCCATGTATATATATGTTAGTACTTGAAATAAGGAGTTTAAAAAGGGAATTGAATACCTTAGTAAACTGCCATGGTTGACAGCTCGTAAACCCTTTAATTTATATGTGAATTGATGAAAATTATTCATAAAATATGATAGAGTTGAATTGGGGGTAGTATGTGTGTATTTGTTATGGAAGTATATGTGACAATTTGGTGAGTATGTATATTGAATTTGGGTTGGCTTACATGTTGAATATTAATGGAGTATTGTGTACTTTGAAATCTTGAGTATTTTGCCCAATTTACTTTGCTGGAATTGTGTTGAATAAATATGAAAGTGCCAAGAATGAATATTGAAGTATTGGGAGGAGGAGGATTGCCAATTTGGGAGTGTAAATTCTCTTATGCAGGTTGTGATTGTTGGCAGTATATAAATTAGGTTATAAATGTAAAGTTGTGACTCCAATTGGTATGAGGCCAATTGGAGGTGAAACTAGACATAAAATAAGCTAACTTTCATGTAGAAGTGTTGCCCAAATTCTGCCTAGAATTGACCTAAAAGAATGACCAAACCCAGAATTGCATGATATGAAAACCCAGAATTTTTACCATATGAACAGTAGCCAGTATTTTAACCATAACTCACTCAAAACAGGTCCAAATGACCTAAAATTTATATGGTTGGAAAGCTTAGACATAAGGCTGCAACTTTGGTGACACCAAGCCTAGAAATGCCAATTACTAAGTCAAAATGATCACCAAATTTGGGTAACAAAAATTGGCCGAATTGACTTTGACCTGAAAATGACCTAAACTTTGCAATATAAGTGCAACTTGACTAGCAATAGTAAAATGACCATAACTTGGTCCATAGAACTCTAAATGACATGAAATCAGTCCTAAAATTTCAATAAGACATCGATCTACAATATTGGTAATTTGACCAGAACCCAGAAATCAAGAGAACTAGGTCAACTAACTTGATTAAGTTGGCACACTAAATCTGGAATTAGCACAATTGACCATAAAATCTAGACAATTCAAATAAGCATATCTCATACCAAAAGTGTCCAATTTAAATGAGCCATACCAATCTGGAAAGCTAAAAAAGAGACCTAAAACATTGTTTTAGACAACTTCCTCAAATTATAAATGTATAAGGTCAGAATTTAAGGTCAAGCTATTGACCTAATTGAGGACCATGCCAATATAGTAGCTTTGAGTCGAAGTTAACAATTTATCTATAAAGAATTCTATAAGACTTGAAAAATGGTAAGCAAAATTTCTGATTGTCCCTAAGACATAAGGCAACAATACTTATGAAGAATGCTAGACCTCAATGTGATTACAAATAGTCCAAATAAATTAGTAAAGTCAGAACCGAAAATGCCTCAAAAGGATACTAAAATTTAGATTTGACCTAGTTATGGTTAATTGACCATAACTTGAGCTATACAACTCCAAATGGAGTGATTCAAAAAGAAAATTAAAGAAGACACAATGAGAAACAATTTAATGAAGAGAAATCTATTAAATTTACACTGTAGCTTAGTCCAATATATAGTAAATATTAGCCATGAAATTTGAATAATTATAATAAAATGCTATAAGCTTTGAAATGAAATTGGCAACATTTATCAACATGTAAGGAGTGAAAAATGGAACATATTAGTGACATTAAAACTAATTCACCTACTGTGCATTAAAGGTCAATATTATAGGTTGACCAATAAAAGGAATAGCAATAATAAAATTTAATTATTGAACCTTATTATTAGAAACAATTGAAATGAGTACTGAAACACTTTAAATTGTGTGTTTCAATTAGAAAAGACACTGGGAAAGGAAAAGACCCACTGAGTCAAGACCAAAAGGTGACTCATCAGAGGTTTGTGCTCAACTAGTTTTTATTTGATTTTGTTCTGAATATTTCATATGATTAAATGAAGTTATTTTCCTTATGTATTATGTTTATCAAGTATTGGATTTAATTCAATGATTATTGAAATTATTATAGTATGCATGAATTTAGCTTTGTGAAATGGTATTTCAATAATTATTAAGCATTGTTGTGGATTGAATAAATTATGTTTTGGAAAATTGTGATAGAATATGTTTTGAATTATGATGAGCATAAAAATTATTAGATATTGGAATTGACATTGAATTGAATTGTGTTGTGATTTACGCTCACAAATAGGATAAAGAGATTCACGATATTGTTTTATATCTCACTATAGATGCTTGACTAGGTTATTACCCGTCTCTCTCATTTGTTGAGAAGACAATGGAGTTAGCTTTGTTTTGATTGCCATGATACGTGCACAAGCTTAGATTCTCCTCTTATTAGAGGTTAGATCTAAGTTTATATGTTATAACCCTTTTGGAAGTTTCATTATTGTGATGTGTACTGTGCATGATGATTCGACCTCCCCGACCATAGGGAGTTAGAATCACCCTGAAGATGGCCCTTGCGGATTAGTCTTGCATAGTTAGTGAGATAAAGAATGGTTTTTGAATAGTAAAGAATTGTGATTTCAATTATAATTTATGTGTAATTGATTTTGTTGGAATTAATCTTTATTTTCATGATTGCTGGAATTACTTTAAATGTCCAGTTGTGATTTGATAATTTGAATTTCTTGCTCAAAGTCATTTTAACTAATGATTTATATTATTAGCAATGAAGATTTTGACTTTCGAAATTTTGTTGAATTTCGAGACTTTTAAATTAATTATTATAATTTAGTCAATGTATATTGTACTATGTTTTAAATTATAGTTGTGCACCACTGAGTTCACCACTCAGCGATAGCTTTGTACGCTGTCGCAGGTGAAAAGAGCATAGAGCAGTTGAGTAAGCTTCTTTGAAGACACATTCAAATTAGCTTCAGGTATATCATAGGTATACCCTTGTACGTAGGTTTTGATGTATGCATGTAATAATATGTATGTAAATTATTTGAGTAGTTGTATAAAAACTCTTGTAAAATATTTTGATATGTAATTTAGTGCAAATCATTTTAATGTAAATTTGAGATTTCATTTACCTGTATAGTTTTGTAATATTAATTTTTGAGTCTTGTAATCAATGAAATGTTTCTTTTATGATGAGGTTGGTTTGAAAATGAATTGATTTGATTATTGAGATTGAATTGTGAGATGAAATGAAGTTTATTGGAGTTGTATTTGAGAAAATATATTGAGAGTGTTTTCCTTTTCAGGGTAAGAACTGTTTTCTCAAAATACAGCCGGCACTCTGCCGAAAATTTTGAAAAAATTTTTGTAACACCAGATTTTAATCGATGATTTTATACATGACCAAAATTTCACTTAAAAGATTTTTAAGAGATATTCAACGTTCCCACCACTATTTAATTTCACGAAATTGTTTTAAAATCTCTTGTAGTATATTTAATAGGTTATCGGTAGACGAAGTATAGTAATTCATTAGGTGTACTATGGGATCATGTTACATCTTACGGAGGAGTAGGGTGTGACATGTTTAGTGGTATCAGAGCAATGGTTTTAAAGTAAATTTTGAATTGTGAAATTGAATTAATTTTGTTGGTAAATATAACTGCTCAAATGTTTGATACATATAGTACATTTACATCATAAATATGAACTAATGGTGAGAAATTTACTTGTGCTGGTTATACAGGAAATAGAAGATTCTGTGAAAAGATATGGAAGAGAAGAATGAGACAATAGAATAGTCTGTGACAGTGGAAGTACAAGGTGAGGCCCCAGCTTCGTAGAGTGTCGAAGGCCCGACTATACCAGTTTCACCTGTATAAATTATCGCAGAAATGGCCCAGCAAATGGCCACTTTCTTTCAACAAATGGCTGATACACTATCAGCTTAAGCTCAAGCACAAACCCAACCCCCACAAGGGTAGTGTGAAATAGAGAAGAGGGAGAAACCTATGGGTCAGAGCTCGAGCAGTAATTTAGGGAAGAGAAAAGAATTTAAGGAGCCCCGAGCTCAGGGATATGACAGAGGTGGATCTTCAAGGCAGAGGCCACCAAGGTCTAGTTGTCGAACAACTAGAAGTTCATATCCTCCTCGCATCTGCAACTCTTGTGGCAAACTACATGGGGGTATTTGTCGTAAGGCCACTGAAGCCTACTACAATTGTGGTGAACATGGACATTTTGCTAGAGATTGTACTAGAGCACCTCGATTTGCTCTTCGGAGTTCACAGACAGTCGATCAGAGTCGAGATAGAAATAGAGTTGGTACTCCTCACAACCATAACACAATGAATCAACTTGAATATAGTAGCACACCAGTCACAGTGTCCACTATGCACCAAGGAGAAAGAATAAAAACTCTGGATGTAGCTGCTGGTAAGTTCTTAATTTTTGAAAGAAACAATGAGTTATTATTTGATTCCAGCACTACTTATTTGTATGTTAGTGTTAGAATTATATATTTTGTTGCTATTCCTTTACATGGGAATAAATTTTGATGTATTAGTGACTAGTCCTTTAGGATCAAAACTATGATAACAAGTATGATTGACATTAATTTTGAAAGAATTGTCAGCTAAAAGTATTTTCTAACACACTATAAATTATAAAGCTAATTGGCGAGCTTACTTAATGTAAGGCAAGAGGACCTAAAAGTAAATTACAGTAATAGAATTACTCTAGATGAGGGTAAAGATGTTACTGTTAGTAATTGTCAATGGATATTATAATCACAATAAGTTTCAGATATTAGTGAATTCAAAAAGAATAAAATATAGGAAAGTATGATCTATTAGAATGTATCATAGTAACTATGCAATATTCTTGATGTTTGTACTGTAAGCTGCAGATTACAATACTGACTTGAGATTATTGTGTAGACCTACGTACTACTCGATAGTACACCAAGATGAGAATAACTGCCAACAGCATCTATTTTGGTATAGTTATTCCATGACAGAATTTTATTGTTAGAAATGAGTTTGGAAATCCTATTTAGGGATTTAAAACTCAAAAGTTAGAATATCGAAAGGTTATAGTTCAATACAAAAGGAAGTAAGTTATAGAATATTGATAAATAAAAGAGTTGTGGAAGTGAAAATTTGAATAACTGGTTCAAATGTAATAAAGAAATGTTACGAATATTAGTAAAAGGGTTGATTAGAATGGTTAGAGGGCCAAATTAGAGTAATACCAAGGTATAGTGGATTTCTTAGGGATGATAAGCAGTGCTAAATTTTGACTCGACAGTCGAGTCAAGGAAGAAGATAAGACCGAGAAATGAACTAATTAAAGTTAAGTTGTGGAATGGAAAGAGAAGTAAATTGGAAAGTAAGTATAAGAATTGGTCAGAACAGAACTTGGAGGGTGCTATGTCTCTACTCCAAGATAATACAAATGAATGGTGAGACATAGTATCCAGTGAGGTGTAGTCAGAGCAGAGATGACCGAGATTTCACAGAAGGCTATTTCTAAGACGGTCAAAAAGCTCGAAGTCAGGGTGACACCACGGGTGTATGCCATGAAGGCTAGAGAGGAGCCGAACTTAGATATTGATGAACAACGCAAAGAAATGAAGAAGCAAGGAAGTAACAGATACATCAGGTAAATTTCGAGGATAAAATTTTTATTTAGAGGGGAAGAATTGTAATGCCCGCACTTTACATAGTCTATACATTCTGCTGCTTCGATGACCTAATGTCTATCCGGACAAGCAAGGATGTCTAGAACTACACTTCAGTGATAATAAACATACATAAAATGATGAAATAAATAAAAAAATATAATAAAAATTAAAGAAAAATAAAAGAGAGAAAGTGAAACTAAGTTAAACGAGTTGACACCGAAGTGATGGGTGTCCGCACCGGAAAGTTACTACGAAAGCAATTGCAGACCCTAGGACCGCTGGGAACCCTCAGAAATAATTTTTGGGACATAATTACAGGCCTATAGAGGTGTAATTGATATTAGAAATGTCAAAGAAAAATTAATGAATTAGTACAAAGAACAATGAAAAATCAAGAAACCGACAAAAATCGGTGTTACCGAAAAATTGAAAATATAACCCGAAGAGGGGCATTTTGGTCAATTGACATCTAGAGTTGGCTTTTGACCTAAATGTCCATTAAAAATAAATGGTATTAAATTTTAGAAATGCCATGGAAATAAGAAATATTACACATAATATAAATTAAAGGAATATAAGGGCATTAGTGCAATTAAGGGAAACTTTGACATATTTTAATGTTAATGGTGGTTAGTGCTCCACTAAGTGATTATAAAAGGCACATGAAGACAAGGTTTTGGCCACTTCACGTCTTCTTCTTCTTCATCATCTTTAAATAGCCAAATTCAATTCCAAAGGGAAACTCCATGGATGGCCAAAGCTTAAAGCTCTCATCCACCAAGATCAAGCCATGAAATCTTCAAGGTTCTTTCATTGAAGTTCGAGTACACACCTTGGGCAGTATTTTGAGAGCAAAAAGGGAAGTATTTGATGAAGTTTTAGCAAGCTCCACAAAGTGGTAAGTGTCCAATTCACTTCCTTTCTTAAGTAAAGTTTAAGTTTAGCTTGAGATGAGTTAATTGGTGATGAAAATTGATGGAATTATTAAGTTATTGGACTGCCCAATTTTAGGCAGCTATGGGAGTGTATATTACTTGAGTGTTTCTTACATTAAATTGATGGGAATTAAGGTTGATTGACTCAAATTGAAGTGTAGCAAGTTAATGCCTATGTATATATATGTTAGTATTTGAAATTAGGAGTTTAAAAAGGGAATTGAATACCTTAGTAAACTGCCATGGTTGGTAGCTCATAAACCCTTGAATTTGTATGTGAATTGATAAAAATTATTCATGAAATATTGTAGAGTTGAATTGGGGCCACTATGTGTGTATTTGTTATGGAAGTATATGTGACAATTTAGTGAGTATGTATATTGAATTTGGGTTAGCTTGAAATCTTGAGTATTCTGTACCTTGAAATCTTGAGTATTCTGCCCAATTTACTTTGTTGGAATTGTGTTGAATAAATATAGAAGTGCCAAGAATGAATATTGAAGTATTAGGAGGAGGAGGATTGCCAATTTGGGAGTGTAAATTCTCTTATGTAGGTTGTGATTATTGGCAGTATATAAATGAGGTTATAAATGTAAAGTTGTGACTCCAATTGGCATGAGGCTAGTTGGACGTGAAACTAGACATAAAATAAGCCAACTTTCATGCAGAAGTGTTGCCCAAATTATGCTTAGAAGTGACCTAAAAGAATGACCAAACCTGGAATTGCATGATATGAAAACCCAGAATTTTGACCATATGAACAGTAGTCAATATTTTGGCCATAACTTACTCAAAACAGGTCCAAATGACCTGAAATTTACATGGTTGGAAAGCTTAGACATAGGGCTACAACTTTGGTGAAGACCACCATGCCCAGAAATGCCAATTACCAAGTCAAAAAGATCACCAAAGTTGGGTTACAAAAACTGTCTGAATTGACTTTGACCTAAAAATGACCTAAACTTTGCAATATAAGTGCAACTAGACCAGCAATAGTAAAATGACCATAACTTGGTTCATAGAACTCCAAATGACATGAAATCAGTCCCAAAGTTTGAATAAGACATAGATCTACAATATTGGTAATTTGACCAAAACCCAGAAATCAAGGGAACTAGGTCAACTAACTTGATTAATTTGGCACACTAAATTTGGAATTAGCACAATTGACCATAAAATCCAGAAAATTCAAATAAGCTTATCTCCCACCAATAGTGTCCAATTTAAATGAGCCATACCAATCTGGAAAGCTAAAAAAGAGACCTAAAACATTGTTTTAGACAACTTCCTCAAATTATAAATGTATAAGGTCAGAATTTAAGGTCAATCCATTGACCTAATTGAGGACCATGCCAATATAGTACCTTTGAGTCCAAGTTAACAATTTATCTATAAAGAATTCTATAAGACTTGAAAAATGGTAAGCAAAATTTCTGGCTGTCCCTAAGACATAGAGCAACAATACTTGTAAAGAATGCTAGACCTCAATGTGATTACAAATAGTCCAAATAAATTAGTAAATTCAGAACCGAAAATGCCTCAAAAGGATACTAAAATTTAGATTTGACCTAGTTATGGTTAATTGACCATAACTTGAGCTATACAACTCCAAATGGAGTGATTCAAAAAGAAAATTAAAGAAGACACAATGAGAAACAATTTAATGAAGAGAAATCTATTAAATTTACACTGTAGCTTGGTCCAATAGACAGTAAACATTGGCCATGAAATTTGAATAATTACAATAAAATGCTATAAGCTTTGAAATGAAATTGGCAACATATATCAACATGTAAGGAGTGAAAAATGGAACATATTAGAGACATTAAAACTAATTCACCTAGTGTGCATTAAAGGTCAATATTATAGGTTGACTAATGAAAGGAATAGTAGTAATAAAATTTAATTATTGAACCTTATTATTAGGAACAATTTAAATGAGTACTGAAACACTTTAAATTGTGTGTTTCAGTTAGAAAAGACACTGGGAAAGGAAAAGACCCACTGAGTCAAGGCCAAGAGGCGACTCATCAGAGATTTGTGCACAACTAGTTTTCAATTAATTTTGTTCTGAATATTTCATATGATTAAATGAAGTTATTTTCCTTATGTATTATGTTTATCAAGTATTGGATTTAATTCCTTGATTATTGAAATTATTATAGTATGCATGAATTTAGCTTTGTGAAATGGTATTTCAATAAGTATTAAGCATTGTTGTGGATTGAATAAATTATATTTTAGAAAATTGTGATAGAATATGTTTTGAATTGATGAGCATAAAAATTATTAGATATTGGAATTGACATTGAATTGAATTATGTTGTGATTTATGCTCACAAAAAGGACAAAGAGATTCACGATATTATTTTATATCTCACTATAGATGTTTGACTAGGTTATTACCCGTCTCTCTCATTTGTTGAAAAGACAATGGAGTTAGCTTTGTTTTGATTACCATGGTACATGCACAAGCTTAGATTCTCCTCTTATTAGAGGTTAGAACTAGGTTTATATGCTATGACCCTTTCCGAAGTTTCATTATTGTGATGTGTACTGTGCATGATGATTCGACCTCCCCGACCATAGGGAGTTAGAATCACCCTGAAGATGGCCCTTGCAGATTAGTCTTGCATAGTTAGTGAGATAAAGAATGGTTTTTGTATAGTAAAGAATTGTGATTTCAATTATGATTTATGTATAATTGATTTTGTTGAAATTAATCTTTATTTTCATGATTGCTGAAATTACTTTAAATATCCAGTTGTGATTTGATAAATTGAATTTTTTGCTCAAAGTCATTTAAACTAATGATTTATATTATCGGCAACGAAGATTTTGACTTTTGGAATTTTGTTGAATTTCAAGACTTTTAAATTAATTGTTATAATTTTGTCAATGTATATTATAGTATGTTTTAAATTATAGTTGTACACCACTAAGTTCACTACTCAGTGATAGCTTTGTATGCTGTCGTAGGTGAAAAGGGCATAGAGCAGTTGAGTAAGCTTCTTTGAAGACACATTCAAATCAGCTCCAGGTATATCATAGTTATACCCTTGTACATAGGTTTTGATGTATGCATATAATAATATGTATGTAAATTATTTGAGCAGTTGTATAAAAGCTCTTGTAAAATATTTTGGTATGTAATTTAGTGCAAATCATTGTAACGTAAATTTGAGATTTTATTTACCTGTATAGTTTTATAATATTAATTTTTGAGTCTTGTAATCAATGAAATGTTTCTTTTATGATGAGGTTGGTTTGAAAATGAATTAATTTGATTATTGAGATTGAATTGTGAGATGAAATGAAGTTTATTGGAGTTATATTTGGGAAAAACAAATTTTGAGAGTGTTTTCCTTTTCAGGTTAAGAACTGCTTTCTCAAAACACAACCGGCACTCTGCCGAAAATTTTGAAAAAAATTTTGTAACACCAGATTTTAATCGATGATTTTATCCATGACCAAAATTTCACTTAAAGGCTTTTTAAGAAATATTCAACATTCCCACCACTATTTAATTTAACAAAATTATTTTAAAATCTCTTGTAGTATATTTAATGGGTTATCGGTAGACGAAGTGCAGTAATTTATTAGGTGTACTACGGGATCATGTTACATCTTATGGAGGAGTAGGGTGTGACATAAACCCTAAGCCTCAACATTAAATCTTGCTTATTTACCTTGATTAAGAATTTAAGAGTAGAAGGAAGATAGAAACTTGAGGTTAAGGCAGTTTGGACTCTCCTAAGCAAGGTTAGTGCTCATCTCTCCTTTCCTTTCTTCTTTATTCTTAAAATTAAGGGTTATTAAGTATGAATTTCATGAGAAAGACTGAAATTTATGCATGAATGGTGAGATCCAAATTTTGGCCAGCAAGGGAAATTGATAATCTTAATGATTTCTTTTGATTAAACTGTCTATTAGCAGCAATTGCAATGTTTACTTAAGCCATAATTAAAGATTGTATGAGTTGTGGGAGATGTGAAGTATTGGAAATTAGGCTTTTGAGCTATATTAGGGTTTGGCCATATTGATGGTAAATTGAAGTTATAATGGTTAATTAGTGACTATTTGGCTATGTTTGATTAGGAAGTGGAGTGATTTGTGCCATGGGAATTGAGGTTGGGCGTGCTGCCTTGAGTGCCCTACAGGTCTGGATGTGAGTCCAGCATATTTGGGCAGCTATAACTTGGGTTGTGTAGGTTTAATTGGTGCAAGGCCAATTGGACATAAAATTAGACACATAATGGCACAACTTTGATGAAGGAACCCTGTCTAGAAAGCAAACTTAGGATGCCCTAAGAATTGACCAAACCCGGGTAACTTACATTCTGCCTGGGCAAAATGACCAAATGAACAGTGTTCATTCATTTGGTCATAACTCAGTGTAGAAAGGTCTAATTGACATGAATTTTACACTGATAAAAAGCTGAGACATAGCCCTACAACTTTCATGAAGAAAACAAACCCAAATTTTGACCATAACATGACCAAAAATCCACCTGCAATCAGTGTATAAAAACTACAGAATTGATTCTGCCTAGAAATTCTGGAAAAATTGCAATCCGGCCAGTTATGGTATTTAGGCCATAATTTAAGCTAAAAATTTCCAAATGGGGTGATTCAAAAAATGAAATGTAACGAGAAACAATAAAGAACAACTTTGATTTAGAACACATGGCCAAATTCTTACTGTAGAATGGCCTAATGGAATAGTGAACTTTAGCACCCAAAAACTGAAATTTTGATTTATTCTCCATTGGTTAAGAGTATGGATTGGCAACTAATGCCAACACTTTTGGGAACCAAAATATGGTAAATTCATATCATTAGGACTCATGTAGCTATTATGCATTGGAAAGTCAACAATTTGACTTAAATAGTAAAATGAATAGTAACGTTACATGTAAAGCATGAAAATTTAATCAATAACTTTGTAATGTGCCCTAGTACACCTAGTAAGATTGGTTTGAATAGGTTGGCATGCCAATAGGGTTCAGTTAGCAATACTGCACATGGCATTATGCCATTCTGTGATTCTATGACTTTTAGTCATTCTGATATTATGGTGATACTTGGCCTTGTGCCTAATAATTATTACAGCTTATTATGTAATAGCCCTATTTGCATAGCCTGGTATATTTCACTGTTCCGGTGACCGGAGTCGGTCCGAACAATTAAGGGGATTAGAACCATACTTAAGACAACTAAATAAGCCATAAACACAAATAATTAGTAATTATCAATTAGTTAAGTATAAATAAGAAAAACAGAACATAAGAAGTTAAACGAGCCGAGAGTCACAGCGATGGGTGACCTTCTCGGGAATGACTGCGAAGTCAATTTAAACTCAAATTTCAAACCGTAAAATGTGACGCCGCGGTCCTTAGGACCATTAAGAACACAGTGGAAAAGAGAAAAACACGAAAAAGAATTGTTAAGCCAGTCAAATAATTAGGTCAGGGATCCAGAAGAAATATTGAATTACTTGCAAACCGAGTCGAACTGGCGAGGGGCAATTTGGTCAATTGACCCCGAGAGCTGACTTCTGACCTAACTGTCAAATAAAATCAGAGAAAAGAAAATGTCACACCTTACCCCTCCGTAAGGCATAACATGATCCCATAGAATACTTAATGAACTACCGAACTTCGCCTACCGATAACTCATTAAGTACCCTACAAGGGATTTTAAAACAATTTTCTTACATTTTGGAAGTGGTGAGCATTTTGGTAGAAATTAAAAACTATTTATTCAAAGTTTAAATACTAGTAAAAAAATTGTCCCTTTAAATTTTGTCGCAATTTTTATAAAAATTTTGACAGAGTTCCCTCTGTATTTTGAGAAACCAGTTCTTCAAATACCTGAAAAAAAGCACATCCAAAAATATTTCACAACTCCCAATCACCAATAATTCTCAAATCAACTCAATCAAGGCACTTCAAATAATTTCACAATACAAATCAAGATTTCTCATCTCAAAGTATTTAATATCTTCATTTACAAAACATAAAGTAGAAAATTCATGTTTACAAATATTAAATTTACAGAAACAAACCCAAAATAATATTATTACAATTTATTTACAACTGCTCAATTTACATTGATACTTATGACATTACAGTATTTACATCAAAATAACCATAAGGGTATAAAACAATACCCGTACAAAAGCTTGATGTGATCTTCAACTCAGTAGCAGCTCACTCTGCTGCTTTTTCCTTGCTCTTATCTGCGACGGTAAATTAAACTATCGCTGAGTATAAACATTCTCAGTGGTGCACAATAAAACTTTAAAATGCGATACATAAATCATTTATTGATGAAACATAATTTGAATACTTCACAATCACATTTCACAAATATCAAAGCTCATAACAACTCATTTTGTCAAATAATATATTAAACAACAGTTTAGTCAAACAATTGCGTAAACACAGTGTTGCCAAAGTCGTACACAACTTAAGCCATAACACAAAATTTCCGATCAATGCCGTGTTGTATACCACGACAAAGCAATCTCAACCCCATTAATCGAAACCAATGAGGGAGGTGGCTAGCTAGCTAATGAGTACTCATCCGATCTACAACCTCAACTGGCAAGCCAGAGAGGGAGGAAAATAAACGATCTCAACCCCATAAATTGAGGAGGAAATGTGATACTGTCATGCTAAGTGTGAACATAAAATCCATTTCAAACATTTCATTCAAATATTGCATACAAAAATCAAATCAATTTCCAAAGTTACAATTTGATCACAAGGTGGCAACACAAAAGTTCATAAATTCATAATGCGTAATAAATCAATTTTTCAAGGATAAAATGCTTAAATAGGCTTTATTGTGCACAAACCTCAAGCGAGTCGTCCCTTAGCCTCGACTCGTTTCCTCGGGTTCCTTCCCGATATTCTTTTCAACTGAAACACAAAATTTTACAAAGTTTCAGTACTAGAACTTAACATAAATCCCAAAATAAATTTTAACTTCGCATTTACTTAGCTCTAACGTGTTAAATTCGACGTTCTCGAAATTTTGTGTTTCGGGTTACTATTCACTGCACTATTCAAGTCAAATAATTGACTTTCTAAGGATTAATAGGTATGGGAACTTCAACTTCACCCACATACCACATTTTGTTCATTAAACTTGTTGGTTTTGGTCACTTTTTCAAAGCATAGGTCATTTTGGCAAAATTGCCAATTTTCGATTTTGTGCTCCGAAGTTGCACTATTCCATTGGTCGATCTACTCTTGGAATTTGACAAAACTTCCTTCATAGAAAATGTTCCTTATTGTCTAAAGTGTATTCTCATTTTGGATCACCTCAATCGGAGTTTTGTAGCTCAAGTTATGGCCAAAATAAGTTTCTGTTCACGTGCAATCGCTCATACTGCAATTTAGGTGCTGGCAGATTTTTGGTCCAACTTTGGTCAGTAATTTGATCAAGTTAAGTTCATAATTTGGTCTAACTTTCTTCAGATGAAATGTTCTACTATGTCTTAGGTTTCCATCGGTTCAAGAATCGCCTAAATCCGAGTTTTCTAGAGAGAGTTATAGCCATCCAAACCTTGCTACTCAACTGAAAATTCTGCAGAGTTTCAGTACAGTAATTTTAACTTTGCTCAATGATTTGAATGAGTTAATGGCCTAATTTGGGTTGGTGTTCTTCATGAAAGTTTTAGGTCTATATCATATCTAATTTCTGGTAAAATTTCAGATCAATTTGACCTACTTAGCTCGAGTTATGACCAAATGAACAGTTACTGTTCATTTGGTCAGTTTAATCTTGAGGGCAGCCTGCTATCAACTCACTTTGGTCAATTGTTTCACCAAGTTTTAGTCAGTTTTTGGTCATGGTTCCTTAATGAAAGTTGTGCTCTTTTATGTCTATTTTCATCTCCAATTGGTGGCATATCCATTAGGCTTGTAAAATTTGAGTTTTGGTCCTTCAAAGTGGGTTTGGTCATGCTGCCAGCAGCATGACCATGGACCTCCGAATTTGGTTTAGTTTTCTATCATTCCCACACAAGTTATTTGGTCATAATTGACCATTATTTCACTTCACAATAGGTCCAAGATATCATTTATGCATTTCTCCAAAATTTTGCCTCAAAACCCTAACATTCAAACCCTAGCTCTTCCATCTCATGCATTAAATCACAACTAGTGCACTTAACCTTAACCATTCACTAATCAAAGCTTTTAAACTTATTCTAATGCATCAAATTCATGTAAATCATACTCCTCTCAAGCTGCCCAAATTTCAGTTTGGTCCTTCTACCATGTTTTTATTTCATTTCTTTAGTTTCTAGTTAATTAGACTAATAACACAACTAATTCAACAAAAAAAATCAAATTTAATCTACTAACCTTAGTGCAGAATTTCTTTCCTTCAAACTTCTTCCTTTCTTTTTTTTTTTTTTTGTTGTCAAGTCCTCTATCAAGGCTTGAAATCAAGGTTTAATATTGGAGGTTTAACTTTCTATGGTGGAGTTAGGGATTTAATCAAGCTCAAAATGAGCTTTAATGAAGGTTTTGGGTGAGGGAGAGGGAGAATGAAAGTGAGCTACGGGAAGAAGAGCTTTCTAAACTTTTTTTTTCTTTTATTTTCTTTTATAAATTTTAGTTATGGAAGACCACAAGAAAAATCCCAATTAATTAATTCAATTTATGAATTTAGTTATGACATCATGCATGATGTCATAACTTTTGACTTTTCCAAACTCTTTCCTTTTCTCTTTTTTTTTTTTCTATTAGTTCTTTAATTCTATTGTCAATTCCGAAATTTTCTTTTCTCCGATTTTATTTGACAGTTAGGTCAGGAGTCAGCTCTCGGGGTCAATTGACCAAATTGCCCCTCGCCGGTTCATCCCGGTTTGCAAATAATCCAATATTTCTTCCGGCTCCCTGACCTAATTATTTGACCGACTTAACAGTTCTTTTTCATGATTTTCTCTTTTCCACTTTGTGTTCATAAGGGTCCTAAGGACCGCAGCGTCACTTTTACGGTTGAAATTTGAGTTTAAAATGACTTCATGATCGTTCAGGAGGTCACTCATCATTTGTGACTCTCGGCTCGTTTAACCTCTTATGTTCTGTTTTTCTTATTTATAGTTAACTAATTAAACATTACTAATTATTTGTGTTTATGGCTTCTCAAATTGTCTTAAGTGTGGCCCTAATCCCATTACTTGTTCGGACTGACACCGGTCACCGGAACAGTGAAATATACCAGGCTATACAACGGGGGTGTTACAATTCTCCCCCCCTTAAATAAATTTCGTCTCGAAATTTTACAGTATCAATCTCACGAGCATTTGTGGATGTTGTCTCCTCATGTCCTCCTCTCGTTCCCAAGTAGCTTCTTGGCCTGAATGATGGTTCCACAGCACTTTTACCAATGGTATCTGTTTATTCCGTAGCTGCTTCACCTCATAAGCCAGAATCTTTATGGGTTCTTCTTCATATGTGAGGTCTGGATTCACTTCTATTTCTTCTACTGGTAGTACATGAGATGGGTCTGATCGGTACCTCCTCAACATAGACACATGGAAGACATTATGTATCTTCTCCAACTCTGGAGGTAGTGCCAACCGATATGCCAAAGGACCCACTCTTTCCAGAACCTCATATGGCCCGATAAAACGAGGACTTAGTTTCCCCTTTCTGCCGAATCTCATAATTCTCTTCCAAGGAGAAACCTTGAGGAAAACTTTCTCACCCACTGCATACTCAATATCTCTTCTTTTCAAATCAACATAGGACTTTTGTGATGCGATGCGACTTTAAGTCGATCTCTGATCACCACGATTTTCTCTTGATCTGTTGAACAATTTGGTCCGATCATCTTTCTTTCACCCACGTCATCCCAACACAACGGGTTCTACATTTTCGCCATACAAAGCTTCATATGGAGGCATCCCAATGCTTGATTGGTAGCTGTTGTTGTAAGCAAACTCAATCAAAGGCAAGTGTGTATCCCAACTGCCCTCAAACTCAATCACACAAGCCCGTAGCATATCCTCCAAGATCTGAATTACCCTCTCAGACTGGCCATCTGTCTGTGGATGGAATGCAGTACTGAAGTTCAATCTAGTTCCTAGGGCTCTCTGAAGACTACCCCAGAATCTAAAAGTGAACCTAGGATCTCTATCGTCTGACGATGAATCGGCACTCCATGCAATCTCACAATCTCATCGATGTACAACCGCCAATCTGTCCAAAGCGTAGTCCATTCGGATTTGGCGGAAAATGAGCGGACTTGGTTAGTCATCAACAATGACCCAAAGCGCATCATGACTCTTACGTGTCCTCGAAGTCCCATCACAAAATCCATTGTTATTCTTTCCCATTTCCATTAAACCTTTGGTAGCGGATGTAACAACCCAGATGGGTACTTGATGCTCTGCCTTTACTGCGACAAGTTAGGCATTTGGACACCAACTCGCCACATCTCTCTTCATACCCATCCACCAAGAATGCTCCTTTAGCCCTCTATACATTTTTGTACCACCGGTGCATGGCAAAGGAGACTCATGTGCTTCCTTCAAAATGATCGCCTCAAATCAACATCATTAGGAACACACATTACGCCTTGGTGTAGTAGTAAACCATCATCTCGATTGAGAA